>NC_092087.1:35299724-35454724 GCF_045679555.1 Salvelinus alpinus | reverse complement strand
TCTTACAGAGTGAATTTAACTTCTGAATCAAGACTAGAAATGTAACATTGAAAAATCAACACTGGACAATTTGCTGTGTAGTCATACTGAATGTAAGTGTAGCGTAGTAGAATTGTGTGGACAGAACAATGGAAAGAAAAGAGAGGTAGAGATGGGATGGTGAATGACAGCTTGAAAGGCTGGTGGAGGGGATGGAGGGAGGGGAGGTGAGATTGAGATAAATGCAAACTGATGAGGGATTAAGGGATAAGGTGGAAGGAGGGAGAAAGATGAACTGGTATGGCAGAATTAAAGAAGAGGTTGACAGCGGTGTGACAGGCAGAGGTGCTGGAGATTCATTCCTCTCTATAATTATCGTTCTCTGATGGGAAATACTGACATCAATGTCCTGCCATCATCAAGTAGCTTATTACATTTACGGCATTGTAATACATGCACACCCATTGTGTTCAATCAACCATTTACTAACAAACAATGTTCCCAAATCCCTCACGAATACGCCATCTGACCCCTATTGTGATTCAGCATGGAGTAGTCCATCTCTGAGTCAGACCCTTTCTCACTTTGATGTGGCCAAAACGCATCAGTAAAAAAGTATATAGCTGGGCAAGGGGACAGGGTGTGTGTGTCTGTGTCTGTGTCTGTCTGTGTGTGTGTGTGTGTGTGTGTGTGTGTGTGTGTGTGTGTGTGTGTGTGTGTGTGTGTGTGTGTGTGTGTGTGTGTGTGTGTGTGTGTGTGTGTGTGTGTGTGTGTGTGTGTGTGTGTGTGTGTGTGTGTGTGTGTGTGTGTGTGTGTGTGTGTGTGTGTGTGTGTGTGGAGGCTATAAGGTTTCCTTATTAGTAGAGTCAGTTTGAATAATGCAGGTAGGGTTGTTGTTGTGGCCAATGGTCCAGGTGCTAATGGAGCTGTCTCTGGGCCGAGGGACAGACACTGTTCGACTTTAATGGATGTCACCATGAGAGCCTGAAACCATACCTCCGGGCTCGGGTGACAAAGCAGGGAGGGAGGGGTTTTGTGTTTGTACTGTGTGTGTGTGTGCATATCTGTGTGTGTGTGTGTGGTATCACAGGAGTTTTAAGTAGGTCTGTGGCGGTCATAAAACATTTTCAGCAGGTTATTGTCATGCAAAAGACTGCCGGGCCTCACGGTAATTTACCATGAATTAACATAAATATGTTTATCATCTCCAGGCCTCCACACATACAAGCCAGATACAAGCCGTTGATGTGTGCCTTTGGAACATCTAGATTTAAAAAATGTCTAATAAGGGCCTCCAGAGTGGTACAGCCGTCTATGGCACTGCATAGCAGTGCTAGAGGCATCACTACAGACCTGGGTTCGATCCCAAGCTGTATCACAACTGGCCGGGTTAGGGGAGGGTTTGGCTGGGGGGGCTTTACTTGGCTCATTGTGTTCTAGCGACTCCTTGTTGCGGGCCGGGCACCTGCAGGCTGACCTTGGTCGTCAGTTGAACAGTGTTTCCTCCGACATATTGGTGCTTCTGGGCTAAGTGGGCGGGTGTTAAGAAGCTTGGTTTGGCGGGTCATGTTTCGGAGAACGCATGACTCGACCTTCGCCTCCCGAGTCCGTTGGGGATTTGCAGCAATGACACGCAAATGAAAATGGGGAGAAAAAGGAGGTGAAATACAAAAAAATATATAATAGTAAATAAAATAATAATAATAATAAATAAATAAATAAAACATGTCTAATAAATCTATGTAATATATACCATCACAATAAATCTCTAATTTATTTAGGCAGGTTTTTAAAAAACATGATATGAAGAAAATGTATTTCAGAAGAACAGAATATGACTTGGCTTACTGCATGGTGCCATGCCATAGGCTGTAGGCTTGTTCAATAAGCAGACAAGATATGCTTATACACTCTAAGTCCCGTGCAATTATTTTACATTATATAGTGGCTATGTTGAGCGTAAACGTGATCATTTGAAACAGGTCCTATAAACTAGATTTAGAGTTATTTGGCAGGTTTAGTTGTGAATGATATAAACCTTAGGATGTCTTAGAAATCAAAATATATATGGGCTACATAATGTAACTATAGGCTATTGATGATTTGAGAAAGTAGCAAAAAAAGCTTGTGCTCTGTTCCTTAACTCAGGCTGCATACACTGTTCTCTCATCAAATTATCATATTTTCACCCATCAAACTATTCTCCGTTTAATCTTGTCTTGATGTAAACTAAAATGTAACATTTGTTTCGATTTGGAATGGCCCATTAACATGGGCAGGAACAAGAGCAGGAGAAAAAATACTTCATCTGTTTGCACTTGAATGGCAATGGAGGCCGGTTTCCTGACAGTTAGTTTTTCAATGTCAGGCAGGCTACTCTGGTTTATAGCTGAGAAATATATACAGTAGCAGCTGGGATCCTCCTCTTTTTAGTGGCAACCATCAAAACTCTGCTTTCACATGGGATTGCATATAGAAATGGCTGGATTTATAACAAAATAACAATTATTTCACTCCACACATCAACCACTGTTTGAGGAGCATGCACCCTCTCGCTGCATGACAGGTGATATTCCTGTAGCTAAAGGTAACATGTCAGCCTTTTAATGATGAAAATATACAAAATGCCCTATTACTACACTATTCAAAATCAAATACAAATTCTCTATAACTGTAGACTAAACGAGTAAGACGCCCCGCACAGTCAATGAACCAACAGCACCGACTAGGCCTATGCGTTTTCTCCCAGAATCGTGGATAGAAAGGTTGGAGTGTAGCATAAGGTAACCAGTCCATCCAGTATGCATAATAATACAGCCCACACTCAAAGGCGATTACTAGAATTAGTTTAATTTTGGAGTATAGGCTAGACCGATTAGGTACTTAAGACTTAATTAACACAGTTTTTTAAATGTTTTTTTTGTGTAATATGCATTAGGCTATGTATTATATAACCGCACAGTCATTATTTTAATAACGTTTTTTGTTGTTGTTCGTGCTTGGGTTCATATATAGGACTATGGGTATGCATAAACTCTAATATGCGAATGGGTGTTTTTAATTAATTAAATTAATCTTAGAAAGCGCTGTCCATTTCGTTGTGTTAGGCTTTGTAACAACATTAACAATGCCCATGTTTTCCACTCAGTTTCAACTTGTTGAACTTGTTTTTTCAAATTGATGATCACTAACAGCACAATACTGTTTGGCTGATAATGGTTTGATGTGATTTTCGATTTCATTTGCGTTGATGTCAGTCTGAGTGGTTAGAGGGACAATAGAGAGTACCAGGCCATTAGGACCTGATGGATGTTACTGTCTCTCTCGTTTTACTATCCCTCGCTCCTCGCCATATCCCTCTCTCCGATTGCAGTGATAAAAGCCATAACCACGTGGACAAGCTTGTTAAACTCTAATTTTATCCCTGGTCGTAAACAGATGGTTCAGAAGAGCCGGACCAACTCTTAATCAAGACCTCATCTGACAACTAAAGCAACCTGGACTCAGGGGTTGACCTAACATAGTAAACGAAAACCCAGGACACTCAAAATGTTATGTTGGGTATGGTATGTATTAATTTGTGGATGTCCATCATCCATTTCGTATGATATGTTAAGAATTACAATTCATATGATATGTAATGAATTACAATTTGTATGATACACCACATGACCTTAAGTATGTGGACACCTGCTTGTCGAACGTCTCATTCCAAAATCATGGGCATTAATATGGAGTTGGTTCCCCCTTTGCTGCTATAAAAGCCTCCACTCTTCTGGGAATTCTTTCAACTAGATGTTTGCTATGGGGACTTGCTTCCATTCAGCCAAAAGCATTATTGAGGTCGGGAACTGATGTTGGGCGATTAGGCCTGGTCCACAGTCGGCGTTCCAATTCATCAAAAAGGTGTTCAATGGGGTTGAGGACAGGGCCTTGTGCAGGCCAGTCAATTTCTTCCACACCGATCTCGACAAACCTTTTCTGTATGGACCTCGCTTTGTGCACCGGGACACTGTCATGCTAAAACAGGAAAGGGCCTTCCCCAAACTGTTGCCATAAAGTTGGAAGCACAGAATCGTATAGGATGTCATTGAATGCTGTCACATTAAGATTTCCCTTCACTGGAACTAAGGGGCCTAGCCCAAAACATGGAAAACAGCCACAGACCATTTTTTCTCCCCCACCAAACTTTACCGTTGGCACTATGCATTCGGGCAGGTAACGTTAGCTAGGCTAGGGGTTAAGGTTAAGGTTAGGGTTATGGTTAGGGTTAGGGGAAGGGAGACCAAAAGTAGTACGTAGTTGCAAGGTTTCTAATTTGCCAAAATGCTAAAGTTGTCCTTGAGACATTCGCGTTATACAGCCACCAATCCAACCCGACCAAACACCCACATTTTTGCCTTTTGTAACCATACCAAACTTAACCTCTCATACTAATTTGAGTGTCCGGTATTTTTGTTTACTATGACGTCTAGTCTATGAGACCAGGCTGACTAAAGACGTGTAATACAAGCGAACTATCCCCTAAAGCCTGACAGCCTTGTCTTTGAACCAGAATGAGCCAGACCAAAGCTAATGCAACATAAGTCCATCATAGCAATGCCTTTGAACACTACTCTGTCTGACCCACTAAGAATGCCATCAGTGCAATGGGGTTAATACACCGAGTAGGTATTATGAGCAGTGATAGGGCTACGCACCACACCTCAAGTCTAGTGCCACACACACACTTGACACTTATTTTACCAAGTCAGATGACATATTATATTTTACAGCAACGACCTGGGGTTAGTGTGGGGATGATTAGGTCGCTGGGGATGCTCCCGAGTGGCGCGGTGGTCTAAGGCACTACATCTCAGTGCAAGAGGCGTCCCTACAGTCCCTGGCTCGAATCCAGGTTGTACCACATCCGGTCGTGATTAGGAGTCCCATAGGGCGGGGCACAATTGACCCAGCGTTACCCGGTTTTGGCCAGGGTAGGCCGTCATTGTAAATAAGAATTTGTTCTTAACTGACTTGGCTAGTTAAATAAAGGTTAAATCTTTTTTTTTTTTTTTTATGTGGCCATGATTGTATGAGGACCAGATTGGGAATTTAGCCAGGACACCAGGGTTAACACCCCTACAATAAGTGCCATGGGATCTTTAGTGACCAGAGAGAGTCAGAACTCCTGTTCTAACATCCCAATCATGAAAGACAGCACCCATGCAGGGCAATGTCCCCTTCACTGTACTGGGATCTATTGAGACCAGAGGGAAGTGTGCCCCCTACTGGACCTCCAACACCACTTCCAACAACATCTGGTCTCCCATCCAGGGTCCAACCCTGCTTAGCTTCAGAAGAAAGCCAGCAGTGGGATGCAGGGTGGTACACACACAGCATACACACTCATCAACAAACTCACATACATACTGTATTAAAAATAAATATGCATACATGGATTCTTAGTTTAATAAATTCTTGCATACAACACTGCTTATATGCCAATTATCACCATGGGAACAGCCCTGAGATCACCCTGATGATCCTGTGACCCGGTCGGTGTGTGAAGCAGGTTCATGTCCCAATCTTCCCTCTATACACCATAGCACCTCGCCTCTTATAGAGTAGTAAGCTATTTGTATTGGTTAATCTTTTTTGTAGGCGAGTGTTAAATAACCGTTCGCTGTAGAGTTTACTCCCCCCTAGTGGTGTGTTTAGACCAGTGTCAGGTCCTCTGTGTAGCCATGGCACCCCCAGTCCATTTCCTGGGTTATAATAAGAGACAGACAGACAGAGAGACAGGAGGTTTAAATAGGTGTGACCAGATGGAGACCTGAAGTCACTGTAAGTAAATACAGACACAGAGAGCTAAACATATCTGCCTACTGTCCACACACAGTAAATAACACAGGACTAGGACATAACTTCTACATGACATACCCACATGATGTACTGTGGCATGGGCTTAGCCTGCTATAAGAGAGTGGAGAAACTGGTGAGAACTGCTTGTCCTGCTCAGCACTGTACAAGTGACTGTTCAAATCAAATCAAACCAGATATTTACACTATCAGAAATGTACTTTCAGCTGGTGACACATATTGATATTTTGCTATGCTACAGACATGACATTAAAGTAGTTGGCCATACATCTACAGTTTAAGGTGCATTACATGGGCTTATATGCACAATTATAAGTTACTTCCCATCTTCTGTATCTATTGCTCCCTCTCATAGACAAAACACACTGTAATGTCTGCTTTCACACAGGCATGTTACGTCTCCCTGCACAGTAAGCAGTGCTCTCAGAGCTCCTACTGTGTAGAATGATAACACCAAGTGTCAACAATACTACAGCCAATGTCATCAGAGTATATTGTGTAGATAGTGTTGGTAAGGCCACAACTTGGGGTTATTGTTATACAGGTGAACACAGTTCTTGACTAGGGCCGGTACACACCAGAACTGAGTTCCGGCACTTGATATAAAATATTGGTTTACAAATATTGCAGAGTTCCGGCACCTAAATATAAACAGTACCTGCACCAAAAATGTGTACCGGTACCTATTTCAGTCCAAGTCAAGCGCCACACAAAAAGCCACACAAAAAGGAGCCTTGTGTGGCGTGCTTCTACAGTAGGTTCTCCTAATTTGCTGTGAATGAGACTACACATAATTATGCTATCTCTTTCTCACACATTCTCTCTCCAATGTATCCCTCTCCATATGCCAAATCTACACATATTGCAGCTATTATTGCAGATGTGGCGAAATGCTTGTGTAAAAAATATGTGCTTTTGTCATGTCCCTGTTAGGATCCTCTTCTCCCTGACTTGTTTTTAAGGGATGTGTTTCTTAGGACTATAAGGTGGTCTATCCAAATAGGGGCCTCTCTGTCCTCCTCATCCTCCTCTCTTTACTTTTCTCCCTGCTTCTCTCAATGTGGTGATGAATGTAGAGTCTGCTAGAGAAAGGTGAGAATGCAGGTAGGTGTATTGTGAAAGTTCAGCCATAAAGGGTTGCTTATGTCTCATCAAATATTGATATTCTCAGAAATCACACACAAACAAGCATGCACGAACACACACACACACACACACACACACACACACACACACACACACACACACACACACACACGCACACACACACGCACACACACGCACACACACACACACACACACACACACACACACACACACACACACACACACACACACACACACACACACACACACACACACACACACACACACACACACACACACACACACACACACACACACACACACACACACACTAACACCCTACTGTGTAAAACACACACCCTTGAGAAGCCCTGTCACAGTTACCAGACACTTTGAAAAACTACTCACTGCTCACAGATATCTCTCACTCTTGATTCTATAGACTATTATATGAGCCATAGCTATAGATTTGACCCCATAGCCTACATACGTGATGTAAAATTGAAATATTATATTCACATACCCCTACTGTCACAGACAGGCTGTTGCCTGGACCATATTGCTCCAATACAAACTGCCAGAACATGTATTGCTAAGTGTCAGTATATTGGTGAATGTAGTATTGACAAATAACTGTGTCAGTATTGTGGTGAATGTACTGTAGTATTAAAAAATAACTGTGTCACTTTTTGGAGAATGTAGTATTGACAAATAACTGTGTCAGTATTCTGGTGAATGTAGTATTGACAAATAACTGTCTCAGTATTGTGGTGAATGTAGTATTGACAAATAACTGTCTCAGTATTGTGGTGAATGTAGTATTGACAAATAACTGTCTCAGTATTGTGGTGAATGTAGTATTGACAAATAACTGTCTCAGTATTGTGGTGAATGTAGTATTGACAAATAACTGTCTCAGTATTGTGGTGAATGTAGTATTGACAAATAACTGTGTCAGTATTGTGGTGAATGTAGTATTGACAAATAACTGTCTCAGTATTGTGGTGAATGTAGTATTGACAAATAACTGTCTCAGTATTGTGGTGAATGTAGTATTGACAAATAACTGTCTCAGTATTGTGGTGAATGTAGTATTGACAAATAACTGTCTCAGTATTGTGGTGAATGTAGTATTGACAAATAACTGTGTCAGTATTGTGGTGAATGTAGTATTGACAAATAACTGTCTCAGTATTGTGGTGAATGTAGTATTGACAAATAACTGTCTCAGTATTGTGGTGAATGTAGTATTGACAAATAACTGTCTCAGTATTGTGGTGAATGTAGTATTGACAAATAACTGTCTCAGTATTGTGGTGAATGTAGTATTGACAAATAACTGTCTCAGTATTGTGGTGAATGTAGTATTGACAAATAACTGTGTCAGTATTGTGGTGAATGTAGTATTGACAAATAACTGTGTCAGTATTGTGGTGAATGTAGTATTGACAAATAACTGTGTCAGTATTGTGGTGAATGTAATATTTCAGTCACTTCAGGGGATAGTCAGAACAGCCATTCATTAAGGCAATCTAACCACAGTACCACACTTGAAATTGCTTTTAACTTACCAAGGCTAGGGTCATTACAGTATTTTACACTAAATAGTGTAACAGGCCCTAGAAAATGTGGCATCATAAAAGTTTTTAGGTAACGCTTGAACTCCTCGCCATAACATTTTATTACGATGTCGTAAACATGTCGTAAAGCTTCATAGCATATGTCATAACTTGTCATAACTTGACAAATATAAATGATGGCAATGTTATGACATGTTATGACCTGTGTTGTGACATATTGGGATATTTTCTAGCCTTATGACACTGATAATATTATGCAGTAAACAAAGATTAGTGCATAAGATTGTCAATATTTCCAATACTGAAGTGTTCTTACCTGAGCCCCACATTGGCAGCTCCTCTCCTCCTTGGTTGAATGGATCTAGTACTTCAAAGTTGTACAGATTCCCCAGAATGAACCGGTATGGATGAGGAGAGAAAATGTTGTCCTCTTGTTCACAGAGGGATGAGAGAGAAGGAGCGAATCCAAGCAGATCCTATAGAATTGCACGTAACTGTAGGAGAACATATGAATCACAATACTACAGAGAGCTTACCACATAAAAACAAACACACTCAGAGTGAGTGAGAGAGAAAGGGTGAGTGAGAGAGAGATGAGAGAGACGTAGAGTGTACACAGCCACGTGCCCACAGTAAAGCAGAGATCAAACACCAGGCTTATTCACACTCTCTCTCCCTCTCTTACCCTCACACTCTCTCTCCTTATTTCTCTCTCGCTCTCGTTTTGCCGTAACTCTATTCACTCACGTTTTCTTTTCCTCCCCTCTCTTACTCCCTCCCCTCTTTTTTTTTTTCTCTCTCTCTCTCTCTCTCTCTCTCTCTCTCTCTCTCTCTCTCTCTCTCTCTCGCTCTCTCTTTCTCACAGCTTCTTTTCCTTTACTGTCACTATTTTTCCTCCTCTCTCTCTTCAATCCTTCCTTGCTTCCCCACCCCCGGAGAGAGAACGGAACAAGTGCACAAGATTCCAGCAGCTAATTCTGCTTCTTAAGACAGGGAACTTAATATGTGAGGACAACTGTGAGGACGGAGGGGGAGCAAGTGAGGGGGGGAAGGGAGGGCGGAAGGAGGGAGCAGGGACAGAATGAAGGATGGCAAATTCAAAGAAGAGAAGTGGATAGAGGGAAGGAGGGAGGGAGTTAAAACTAAGAGTCATTGAAATTAGGGAGAGCGAGAGAGGAAGAGAGAAAGGAAGAGGGAGAGGATTTGGAGATAGAAAGA
The DNA here is from genome assembly GCF_045679555.1 of Salvelinus alpinus. Lineage (NCBI taxonomy): Eukaryota > Metazoa > Chordata > Actinopteri > Salmoniformes > Salmonidae > Salvelinus > Salvelinus alpinus. The sequence continues at coordinate 35,444,999 of NC_092087.1, read as the reverse complement.
GAGAGAGAGAGAGAGAGAGAGAGGGAGAGAGAGAGAGGGAGAGAGAGAGAGAGAGAGGGTGTTGAGGGAGTGAGGGAAGTGAGATTGACAGATGAAAGCATAACACAGGGAGAGGAGTGTTTGTTTTGTTTGACTTAGAGATGAATTCACACACTAGTTTTAACTGCCTCCCCAATGAGCTCCTATGTCAGCCACACTAGAAGTTGTGAATGGCTGTGGCTCCATCGGGACCTGTGCATCATAACTAGACTTTACCAACATCCATCGTCACTGTAATTAATTGAACACACTATGGCGAGAGAAGAGGCAATACAAGTACCAGTCCATCTCAATGTCTCCTCTTTGGCATCTAAGATTGTCTTCTAAGCTTACCAACTCCCCTAGATAATTCCTTGCCCCCACTACCTTAGACCAAAACAGAAGTCTTTTTAACACTCTCACACTTTCACACTCTGATCTGCTCATCATTTACGCTATTCCTTCTTTGGACGTTATTTTTATGGAATGGTCTGCCTATCCATGTGAGAGAAGCAGACTCGGTCTCAAACTTTAAGTATTTATTGAAGAGTCATCTCTTCAGTAGGTCCTATGATTGAGTGTAGTCTGGCCCCGGAGTGTGAAGGTGAATAGAAAGGCTCTGGAGCGACGAACCGCCCTTGCTGTCTCTGCCTGGCCGGTTCCCCTCTCTCCACTGGGATTCTCTGCCTCAAACCCTATTACAGGGGCTGAGTCACTGGCTTACTGGTGCTCTTCCATTCTATGAGGGGTGTGTCACTTGAGTGGGTTGAGTCTCTGACGTGATCTTCCTGTCCGGGTTGGCGCCCCTCTCGGGTTCGTGCCATGGGGTAGATCTTCCTGGGCTATACTCGGCCTTGTCTCAGGATAGTAAGTTGGTGGATGAAGATATCCCTCTAGTGGTGTGGGGGCTGTGTTTTGGCAAAGTGGGTGGGGTTATATCCTGCCTGTTTGTCCCTGTCTGGGGGTATTGTCGTACGGGGCCACAGTGTCTCCCAATCCCTCCTGTCTCAGCCTCCAGTATTTATGCTGCAATAGTTTGTGTCGGGGGGCTAGGGTCAGTCTGTTATATCTGGTGTATTTCTCCTGTCTTATCCGGTGTCCTGTGTGAATTTAAGCTCTCTCTAATTCTCTCTTTCTCTCTCTTTTTCTTTCTTTCTTTCTTTCTTTCTTTCTTTCTTTCTTTCTTTCTTTCTTTCTTTCTTTCTTTCTTTCTTTCTTTCTTTCTCTCTGAGGACCTGAGCCCTAGGACCATGCCTCAGCACTACCTGGCTTGATGGCTTCTTGCTGTCCCCAGTCCACCTGGTCGTGCTGCTGCTCCAGTTTAAACTGTTCTGCCTGCAGCTATAGAACCCTGACCTGTTCACCGAACGTGCTACCTGTCCCAGACCTGCTGTTTTAAACTCTCTAGAGACAGCAGGAGCGGTAGAGATACTCTGAATGATCGGCTATGAAAAGCCAACTGACATTTACTCCTGAGGTGCTGACCTGTTGCACCCTCTACAGCCACTATTATTATTTGACCCTGCTGGTCATCTATGAACATATGAACATCTTGGCCATGTTCTGTTATAATCGCCACCCGGCACAGCCAGAAGAGGACTGGCTACCCCTCATAGCCTGGTTCCTCTCTAGGTTTCTTCCTAGGTTCCGGCCATTCTAGGGAGTTTTTCCTAGCCACCGTGCTTTTACACCTGCATTGCTTGCTGTTTGGGGTTTTAAGCTGGGTTTTTGTACAGCACTTTGTGACATCAGCTGATGTAAGAAGGGCTTTATAAATAAATTTGATTGATTGATTGATTTGAGTTGTAGTTCATTTGGGGTAGAGTTGCTGTAATATAATGGGATCGCCTGCTGTTTTTTATTAGATTATGTCATATGAAATGATACACTGATATGAAGACGAACACAGAACTCCTAATCCATAACAAGTTAACTCCTGATATTGCACCGACAGTAGTTTACAGGAAATGTAGATCCGATGTCATGAAATGTGCTTGCAGGGTGCCATATAAGAGAAGCAAGGGAGGAGGGGGTGGAGGAGGGTGGATAGGGAGTGAGATTGACGCATGGTGCAATGTCGAGTAAATGTCAGTCTAAATCTGATGTGCTAAATGGCCTTCTTAGAAGTCAGTTCTTCCCCTCTGCCCCTCTTCGGTGTCTTTTATCCTGCCAGTGAAATGACATGTGGATTGACTGGCATTAGATAACAGAGTATTGTATATCTCATTATTTATTGTAAGATGTTTAAGTGACATATTTAACATGAGGGCCAGTTCCCCACACACAGATTAAACCTAGGCATGGACTAAAATGCCTACTCAGTGGAAAAAGTTACTTGAAATAGCTTTTTACTCCAGGACTAGGATTAACCTGTCCCCCCCAAAAATGGCACTAGATATATCAGAATAGTAGTACTTTTGAGCTTTGAGTTGAGTTTAAGAATTAGTCATGCATGTATTTATGTGTATTAGTATTATTTGTATTTATTAGTTATTTAGTTACCTGTAGGAGTTCCTAAGGATGAAGTAATGGGGTATTTATGTGCATGTATATTCCAGGATTATGTCTGAGTGTTTGATGGAGGCAGTAAAAGCAGTAATGTGTCGGTCCTGTTAAGCTTGGCAGGGCCCCACGGTGTGAATACTGAGCAGGAGAGTGTCCATGTAAACTCATATCCATGTGTTCAGGCAGGTCAGACAGCCGTCCTCTTCAAAGTTTATCCTGACCTATGGACACACACATTAATAAATCACACACATGCACATGCATATGCTCTCTCTCTCACACACACACACACACACACACACACACACACACACACACACACACACACACACACACACACACACACACACACACACACACACACACACACACACACACACACACACACACACACACACACACACACACACACACTACCACCTCCCCTTCTGCGTCTGCCTCTGGCTCCCTTCCATGGCAGGGTAGGGTTGGGGGACAGTAAGGAAGGGCAACAAACTGGAACAGTAAGCACATTTCACCATCTGAGAACGTTAGGATAGAGTTACAGGGGCACACACTCCCTATCTCTCCCTCCCATCCCCCACACAGGCACTCCTTCTACTCCACACAGCTCGCTTGTCTGCTGCCTTTCTCTAATAAAATGTTTACAAGAATAGTGGTGGCTATTAAATATGGCAACTTAACGAAGGATGTCTTAGTTCTCCCTGACTGAGCTGCATTTGTCCCTTTACATATGTCTTTTATATGTCCCCGCATGACACCTATTGGTACCAGCATACCAACATACCAAAGGTCCAAGATGCTATTTCTTACATTTAGAAGTTGACTTTTCTTTCTAATGAAACTGGTAACTGAAAGTGTAATTCTTATGGCAGGAAATGACCAAAGTTTGGTGATCACATAATCCAATATTTTGTCCAACATGTTCAGAACCCAGCAATTTTCTTCTCACAAAAACTAAGCTTCTGTTTTTTGAAAATTATATATCCATAGTCTATTTTAAACAGAAAACTATTTTTGTGTAAACTGTAAAGTGTGCAAACTTGTCCTGGGGGATAGATATAACTATCTACCATACACTCTATCGTTTTTCCTTCAAAGTTTCCTTTGAAGATGTAATCAGTGTGATTTCGTGATGAATCCTTTTTCATGTCTGACCACGGTAATTAATCATAGATTATGATGATAGCGCAGGACTGTATGTAGATTTCTGTTAGAGTCTATTCCCCAGCTAGCTTCATTAGTCTAATTATTCCATAAAAGAAGTAGCTCACTTCATCACTCAGTCTACATGCAAATGATTTAGATGCTCCACTTCTACAGTAGGGCACGTACGGTAGTCCTATGTCTAATTGAAGAGATTCTGAGATACCCTCCCACTCCCTCCTCTGATCCCCCTCGCTCCACTCCCACTGTTTTCACTCCTCGTGGTCACAGCTGAAGAACTTTGAAAGTGGTTGTGAATATTAATCGCTAGATCACTCTGCAGTAGGCTGTGCCTCCTCATGTTGTCCTTCTTTGCTGTGTTGTGTTCTGACATGAAGAGACGGGCTGTCGTGTTTATAACATAATAGATCAATGTTGATGGACAAAAAAAACGGTATTCCTACGCCATAGTGCAAACCAACGTCGTTATGCTTTACCACTTTAGATCGCGTCTTATCAAATAGCATTATCAAAAGGTTTACAAACCTATCGTATTGTCTGTGTATTTGAATTGCCTTGCTGTCTTCATTTCATCATCAACCTGAATGATGTCGTTCGAGGAAACGTAACATCGTGCAAGGATTCTCCACTAATAAATCTTTGTTTCACCAGTAACACCATCAACATTAGACTACTAGGGCCATCTTGTGGCTAAGCTGATGAACAGCCTCAGCTCTGATCTACAATGTAAAAAGATTGTAGGACTGCAGTCTCACGCTAGGTGGCACCGCGACTCTATTATTGTAACTTTTAGGTATACAGTACTTGGACTATATTTGAACTGGACAATGTATTTATTAGCAATGCAATTTCTCAAGATTGGCAGTGAATGTTACTTTAGATTATAGTACAATTTGTGTGTAGAATCCATGAGTGTAGAATCATGTAACCATCAGGTATGTTTACTCTACTCTGAAAACATAGTTTATGAAGCTACCAATTACTTCACACTGGAGGAAGTTAAACTACACTAAAGATACTCTTCAGAAAAAATATAGTTTACTTAACAAAATATACTTTGAAAAGTAGTTCACCACATCCAAACAACTTTGTGAAAAATTCTGGTATCTAAATCTGACCACAAATTGAAAGAACAGATCGCTCTGGAGGCAGATGTTAACAGAATGTGTAATTTAGCATATTAAACACAAACACTTTCAAGTCAGAATTAGGCAGGTCTGATGCCTACTTCACCATATGTCTTCTGTTCTCTCTACATGGAAAAAAAGTAATTAACTACTGAAAACACTACCAATATTTTATTTTAGTTTAACTACCACCAAGCTACTGCAAAATGTAGTTAGATGTAGTTAACTACTCCCCAACACTGGATGTAGACCCCTTTCAACTTGGAATGTTTATAATGGCTTCATCTGCAGGCTTTGTAGTACTGTTTATTTTCAAGCTTTTTGTTGTTGTGTTGAACAAATAAGTGAAGAGTGTGTGTGCGTGCGTTTGTGGTGCTGATGAGGGTATTTGTGGTGTGTGTGTGTGTGTTATTGATGAGGATTGTGCAAAGCTGTATTATTGCACAATGAGTAAGTACGTTCCGTTGCAGTTTACTTCATGAGAGAGGATGAGGAGTTTCCTCCCCTACCCCTCTTCCCTCTGTCAGGATTAGTGTGGTAATGCAGCGATTCGGACACTGAGCTCTGATCAGCTGCTTAATACTGCTTTATCCCTCCAAACAACAACACACACACACACACGTAATGTATGTAAATGTAACACATATAAACTCAACAAAAAAAGAAACGTCCTCTCACTGTCAACTGCGTTTATTTTCAGCAAACTTAACATGTGTAAATATTTGTATGAACATAACAAGATTCAACAACTGAGACATAAACTGAACAAGTTCCATAGACATGTGACTAACAGAAATTGAATAACGTGTCCCTGAACAAAGGGGGGGTCAAAATCAAAAGTAACAGTCTGGTGTATCTGGTGTATCCAGCTACATTAAGTACTGCAGTGCATCTCCTCCTCATGGACTGCACCACAGTTGCCAGTTCTTGCTGTGAGATGTTACCCCACTCTTCCACCAAGGCACCTGCTAGTTCTCGGACATTTCTGGGGGGAATGGCCCTAGCCCTCACCCTCCAATCCAACAGGTCCCAGACGTGCTCAATGGGATTGAGATCCGGGGTCTTCGCTGGCTATGGCAGAACACTGACATTCCTTTCTTTCAGTAAATCACGCAGAGAACGAGCAGTATGGCTGGTCAGGGGGTCATGTCAGGATGAGCCTGCAGGAAGGGTACCACATGAGGGAGGAGGATGTCTTCCCTGTAACGCACAGCGTTGAGATTGCCTGCAATGACAACAAGCTCAGTCCGATGATGCTGTGACACCGCACCAAACCATGACGGACCCTCCACCTCCAAAACGATCTCACTCTAGTGTACAGGCCTCGGTGTAACGCTCATTCCTTCGACGATAAACGCAAATCTGACCATCACCCCTGGTGAGACAATCACAGTAAGGTACTTAATTGTTACCCAGAAATTATTTAATATTGAGATTTTGAAAAAAATGGCTGCATTGGACCTTTAAAGCAATTTTATAACACATTTCATGCAATTCTACTAATTTTGCTATGTGGCAGAGAGATCATTTTTTGTTTGTTTTACAGCTAATTTCCTGCAATTCTATCCATTTTGCCACGTGGTGGAGAGAGTTTTTAAGCAAGTTTTCTGCAATTTTACACATTTTGCAAGTTATTACAAAAGTCATTACATGCCATGTTAATATGATATCTGAGTTAGAATGACTAACAAAATCAATTTGGCCCCCTGGAGGTCAGGGCCCCTGGGCACATGCCCTGCGTTCCCAGTCAGTATTCGGCCATGATTACTGCAAGTTTAGATAGCTGGCTAGACTAACTACCAATCAAATACATTTTAGCTGACATACTGTAGCTAATTCAGTGACTGTCAGTGACTGACATAACAAGAGAAAAACTGGTAATGCACAACCAAATTTCAATATTGCACCTTGTGTATTGTACTATTATCACCCTCAATAGTACGTTGAGACCCTGACAGAGGTAAAACAAATAATAATCGGGGGTCGGGGGCCCCCTAGCAGCCGGGGGCCCTAAAAGACCACTTATGCCTGGAACCGGTACTGCATATCATATCATTTAAATACACAACAACTGACAGATGTCATCAGCCAATATTTCACTCAGAGAATTATAAATACAGATCCTCTAAACATGATGGTCCTGCACAATCTGTTACTCCAAGACCACCAATCTAACTCCATTCCCCCACATTCACCTCTCTATCACTCCTCCCTCCTCTTCCCCTGTTTTCTCACATACTGATCAGCCTCTCTCTCTGATCAGAGTGATCAATAGTCAATGTTGACTCTGTATGTGTGTTTCATTGTGCTTGAAGTTCAGAAGAACAAGCATCAGAGCTAGCACATTTACCCCCCCCCCCCCCCCCCACACACACACACACACACACACACACACAGAGAGAGGCTTATGTTAATCCTTGTAAAAACAAAGCAATATATTTCGCTCAAGCCAAGCGTGGGATGTCCGTTTATATCAGGATTACGGTTTCAAATATATCTCCTCTGCTCCAACATGATCTAATACTGAACTGACATCTATATTGGACTGGGTGCACATTTGATGTAAATATTGTGTAACAGCATAGATTGTTAGTACTCAAGTGGATGATGTGATGAAACTGACCACCAAGAAGCTCTTAGACCACTCCCACCCCTGACCCCTGAACCCAGATGACCTAATAACCACAGTAAACTGACCTCTCAGTGGGTGGTCTCATCTCAAGCCAGTACAGAGGTTGGATAGACAGACAGACAGACAACTGGGCCTCCTCTTGGATAGAAATATAGTGCCTTGTGAAAGTCTACACACCCCTTGCTCTGTCTTTACATTTTGCTGCCATCAAATTTGATCTGAAAAGGGATTAAATTCGATTTTTTTCCTACAGATCTACCAAACCTACTCCACATTTTGAAAGAGAAAACTATTATAGAACATTTTCCAAATCAATAAAAAACCTATTGTAAGACATGTCTTAATTGCATTTGTCTTCACACCCCAGAGTGAATACTTGGTGAAAGCAAAGCACCTTTGGCAGCCATTACAGCTGTGAATAATTTTTTCTAAGATTCTACCAACACTCAGGGCAACATATATCCATTTTTTTGTCAAAATTGCTCAAGCTCAGTAACTTGGTCGGAAATCATTGACGGACAGCAATATTCGAACCTTGTCTCTGATTTTCAAGCAGATTTAAGATCAGTTCCATTCAGGAACACTCAACACCTCTTGAAGTGTCTTTAACATTTGTGTAATTGTCCAATTGAAAAATAAAACTATCCCAGCGTTAGGTTTTCAAAAGACTGAAGCAGGTTTTCCTCTAAATATTTACATTGGCTTTGCTCCTTTAATATTTATTTTGATCCTGACAAACTCCCCAGTCCTTGCCTGTGACAAGCATTCCCATAACATGATGCTGCCACCACAATACTTGAAAATACAGAGGATTTCTCTCTGTTGTGTTGTATTGGATTTGACCCAAACCTGTAGTTTTTTATTTAGGCCAAAACGTTGTATTTGCCAAGTTGTCTTCTTTAATGGCCTTGTTGAAAACAGAGTAGATGATTTGGAGTGATTTTTTTTCTTCTTTTAACTTTGTCATATGGGCCAATAATGTAGAGTGAATGCAATGTTGTTGATCCTCTGTATTTTCAAGTATTGTGGTGGCAGCATCATGTTTTGGGTATGCTTGTCACTGGGAAAATTATTCACAATTGTGATGTCTGCCAAAGGTGCTTCCACCATATGCACTAAATACATCTTAATTATTATTTATTTTTAATTTGGAGTAGGTTGTGTAGATCGCTATGTACATTTTAGATTACATTTTAAGGCAGCAAAATGTGATTACACTAGCGACTGATTACACTAGCGACTGATTATAGATCTTATACTCTTTCCCTCTATTCCACTCTTTCTTTCTCTCTCTCTCGCGTTCACATTCTCTCTCTTCTCTTTGTCTCTCTTCTTTTATCTCCCTTTTACTCATCCCTCTCTTGCTCATCCCCACAGTGCTCATGTGTTCATGTTAACTCTCCCTCTCTCTCGGGTCTTCTCATGTCACTCCATTGCTTTCCTCCAGTAAAAGAGCCCATCTGTCCCTTCTCTCCTGTTCCTCTTTCGGTCAACTCTACAGTGAAGAAACTGTGGGGTGGAGGGGGGTCATCAGGGTCAGAGTCAACACGCCCCGCTCCCACAACCATTCACAGCTCTTTAACACCTAAACCCCTCTCACCCCACACACGCACATACACCCTGCACACCGTCCCTGCCCCCTCCTGCCTCATCCCTGTGTTGTGCCCCCCCCCAACCCCCTGCTACATCACCCGCCTGGTGTGTGTTAGTTTGTATTAGTGTGTGTGTGTGTGTGTGCGCGCGTGCGTGCGCGCGCGTGCGTGTGTGTGTGCATGCTTGTGTGTGTGTGTGTGTGTGTGTGTGTGTGTGTGTGTGCGTGCGTGCGTGCGTGCGTGCGTGCGTGCGTGCGTGCGTGCGTGCGAGAGAACTGAGCCCAGTTGAATAGTACAGGATTATTACAACAGCGAAAGCCTCCCTCTCTGCCCTATGAGGCCAGCCATCTTAATCACCAAACTTCATCCTGCTGCAATCCAGCCTCCGCACATCCACTCTTTCATTAAGAGCCAGCCAATGGATTAGTGGAGCTAAACCAAAAGATGGAGAGAGAGATGAGAGATGAAGTTGAGGGAGGAGAGTGGGAAGAGTCGAGAAGGAAAGAGTGGGAGCGGCTTGAATGATGTAAGAGAAAAAAAGGAGGAGGGCAACTTGGCTTGTCTGTTGACATTTCTTTGTAAAGTAAGATTTCATAACCTTCACTCTGTCTGTCAGTGAGACATACAGTGAAGGTATAATATCTATTGTCTGCTTGGTATGAAATATTTGTTCACAAGAGGTTTCTGATCTTTATACACTGAGAGTGAGGGCAGATGGACTCCAATGTTAGTGACAGTGTCATCATGTCTCTCAGTGAAGAGTGAGCAGGGACGCTCTCTGTCTCCCACACTCTCTCTCGCTCTCTTTGTTTTTTCTCTCTCTCTCTTCCTGTCTTCCTCTCTTCATCTCTCTTCCTCTCACCCCCCCAATATATTGTTGGCTGACTTGCTATCAAGACAATCTCCTCATCCTTCAACATTCACCCACAATAACCTTTATTGTCTTCTTGAGAACCACACAGCTTTTTAGAGGTTTCAATTGTTCAAATTCCAGACAGCTTCTGAATAATGTCTGCCCAGCAACACACACCCAATACACACACCCTCGCACAAATACTCGTTGCATTACCATCTTCCACCTGTCTATGTATGTGTGCGCGTGTGTCTGTGCGTGTGTGCGTGTGTGTGTGCGTGCGTGCGTGTGAGCAAAGTTATGTGTCATTCCAATGCTGAATGAAGAGGGATGGGATTGGTTGGAGGCGGGTTTATGAGGGGGTGTAGCTCACCCTCCCGTGCATTTGGCCCCCCTAGCTGTCTGTCAGAGAAATGTCCCTCCCCTCTGTTTCTCCCAGCTGTCTTTCCCTCCAGAGCCAGCAACCTCAGCACAATGCAGGGTCAGGGGTCAAGAGAAAGAACAGGCTGCATTTACAATGGACCCACAGTGGCCATATAACAGCAAAACTCCCCTTTATGCATCTCCATTTTTCATGTCTCTCTCTTTCTCTCTCTCTCTCTCTCTTTATCGCTCTCTCTCCTTCTCTCTATCTCTTTATCGCTCTCTCTCCTCTCTCTCTTTATTTCTCTCTCTCCTTCTCTATCTCTTTATCGCTCTCTCTCCTCTCTCTCTTTATCGCTCTCTCTCCTTCTCTCTCTCTTTATCGCTCTCTCTCCTTCTCTCTCTCTTTATCGCTCTCTCTTCTTCTCTCTCTTTAGCGCTCTTTCTCCTCTCTCCCTCTCTCTCTCCTTCTCTCTCTCTCCTTCTCTCTCTCTTTATCGCTCTCTCTCCTTCATCGCTCTCTCTCCTTCTCTCTCTCTTTATCGCTCTCTCTCCTTCATCGCTCTCTCTCCTTCTCTCTCTCTTTATCGCTCTCTCTCCTTCTCTCTCTCTTTATCGCTCTCTCTTCTTCTCTCTCTTTAGCGCTCTTTCTCCTCTCTCTCTCTCTCTCTCCTCTCTCTCTCCTTCTCTCTCTCTTTATCGCTCTCTCTCCTTCTCTCTCTCTTTATCTCTCTCTCTCCTTCTCTCTCTCTTTATCGCTCCCTCTCCTTCTCTCTCTCTTTATTGCTCTCTCTCCTATCTCTCTTTATTTCTCTCTCTCCTTCTCTCTCTCTCTCTTTATCGCTCTCTCTCCTTCTCTCTCTTTATCGCTCTCTCTCCTCTCTCTCTTTATTTCTCTCTCTCCTTCTCTCTCTCTTTATCGCTCTCTCTCCTTCTCTCTCTCTTTATCGCTCTCTCTCCTTCGCTCTCTCTCTTTATCGCTCTCTCTCCTTCTCTCTCTTTTTATCGCTCTCTCTTCTTCTCTCTTTAGCGCTCTTTCTCCTCTCTCTCTCTCTCTCTCTCTCTCTCTCTCTCTCTCCTTCTCTCTCTCTGTTGCATGCTCGTTTCTCACTCCCTTTCTGGTCTCCACCTGTAAGCCTAGGGGGGTGTGTGTGTGTGTGTGTGCGTGTGTGGGCGTGTGTGGGAAAAGGATTTTCTCAGGGGGTGGTAGCATAATAACAGTAGTCACAGAAGTACTCTCATTAGAAACCCCCCCGTCATCTTCTCTACTCCCTCTCACCTCTCTCATTGTGTGTTACAACCTGTCCATACTCTCACATAGCACTCCCTCCCACTACCTGCAAACACCCTAATTGCAGTTGGTCCTTGACTGTCTTTTGACCTAACAAGACAGTTTTTTCATCTAAGCAAACTCACTTTCAGAATTTCACACAAGAAAACTTAGTTAACATTGTTTTAATTCATAAAATGTTTGTTAAAAAATACAATCCAAACGTTTTCAGCTCGAGGAACATTTGTACATTTAAAGGAACATATTTGGCAATGGAGAAAGTGTCTGGACAGAATATTATACAACATATACATATATTTGATTTAGGAATGTCCATTAATAAGATCCACCTGGCTGAGAGTTCAACTTCAATCACATTTTGGAATTTATATTTGTTCTATTCATTACAACAGCAGACATTTCTCATTTCCTCATGGGCAGTTTTCCCCCTGGTCATCAGCAACATTACACCAGCAGTATTATATGAGAATCTCTTTTCAGTGTGAAACAGGAAAGAACACAAAACAAAGGAGAAATGGACACAGAGAGATAACAGATACACTGTCAGAGTCAGTCAACAATGTAACAAGGACAGCACAAATAGAGAAGGCCAAGACCAAACACATATAAAAAGGATAAACACAGCATTACTAACAGCAGTTCATATAAATATTAAATAAGATAATAAATAAATGTATAATGCATTAATGTGAATGATCTGTTTCATGTTCCCAGTGCTGGTCAGAAGTGCTCATAATGTGGTCATAATGTGGTCATAGCGGTCAAGCTGAAATCTTTCTTCAAGACAGCCTTTCCACCAATAGGAACTAGGAATAGGAACCCCTTGGAAATGGTCAAGTTGTGGGTGCCTTTTAACCTAATCGGCGTTCAGAAACAACCGCAGCAAACAACTGGTTTAAAGTCAATCATGAGCAGACATTGACAGTGTTGAGCCCTAACCTTTACAGTACACAAATGTAAACAACAGTCCACAACAGCACTACCCAGTTGTTCACAACGATGGGCTGCTTTCACAGTGTTCAGTACCAAAGTCTGATTTCTCCCAACACCTCAGTCATAGGTTTAGATGAAGCCAGTTGGGGCAGGGTGATTGTTGTGTTGTTGGAGAGAGTAATATCTGCCCCATCTGTCCGCTCTGGCCCTTAATCCCCATAGACCGTTCCCATCTGCGGGGGTGCCATGTGAGGAGGGTGGTACGAGTCATAGGGCATCTCCAGGGGCAGCTCGTAGCGGGCGCTCTGGTACAGGCCCATGGAGGAGGGGGGGTAGTGGTGAGGGGGGAGGTAGTGGGGAGAGGACTGCTTGGGCACCAGGTTACTGCCGATGCTGAGCGGGGGTGTTGGGGGGCCGTCGTAGGGAGGGGTGTTACAGTCAATAGGGGAGTGGCTCTCGTAAGCCCCTCCTTTCATCCCCCTCAGATGGAGCAGGTGGGCGGAGTCCAATGTGCCATAGGGCGGGCTGGGCAGGCCGGGGGAGGAGTAGCTGATTGGTCTAACGGCCATCCCCACCCCTCCCAGGACTGTGGGCCCTCCTCTCCCCCCATTCCTGTCCTCAGGCCTCTCCTCAACAAAACCCCCAGGCCCGAGCTGCAGACAGCCAGCCACCAAGTTGCTGGTGGGCTGGGAGAGGCCTTCACACAGGGTCTCCATGAAGGCCCTGCTCTCCGTGGACTGGTCCCCTTCCAGGGCTTCAGACAGGGCACAGATGTAGTTGCGGGCCAGCCGCAGGGTCTCGATTTTGGACAGTTTCTGAGTCTTGGAGTGGCAGGGCATGATGCTGCGCAGGTTCTCCAGCGCGTCGTTCAGCCCGTGCATCCTTGAGCGCTCCCGTGCGTTAGCCTTCACACGTCGCGCCTTGAAGCGCTCCTGCCGGGCTTTGGTCATTCTTTTCCTCTTGGGCCCTCGGCGTTTGGGAGCGTTCCCGTCTCCCTGGCCCTCCTCTTCCTCCTCCTCCTCATCCTCCTCCATATCCTCGCTGCCCAGCTCCCTGCCCAGGTGGCCCATTCCGCCTGGTCTGTAGCGCTGCGCTTTGATTGGCTTGTCTCCGTCTGGGGAGCTCACGTCATCATCCATCCACTCCAGAGAGCTGACTAGCTCCGCCCCCTCGCTGGGCCTTCCGTACGAATTGGCCATCATGGTCTCCTGGAAACAACACACCAACATTAGCAACAGTTCTGACCTTAACATATACACTTTTTATCAAATATTTTGTACTAAGAAAACGAGGCTCATCACAACTTTACCCTTTGACTTGTTTTGTCTATCCTGTCCAAAGCTGATGTGAATTGAGAGTAAGTTTTCTACTGATAGACCTATTGATGCTGGGACATTGACCCTAGCTGGTCTTGAGGACCACACCAGTCTATTTGTAGCAGTTTTATCCCACAGCCAAATGAGTTTTAATGACCTTGTGTGGCCTACTGTAGTAGCCTCAAGGTGAGCGCTAGATCAGGACTGATCTCGCTTGACCCAGAACAAAAATCTCACGTAATTTAGTTTTATGTTTATGTTGTCTGTTCATGAGCAATTAGGTCAGGACTAGCCTTAGCCTGCTTACTCTACAATCTACTTAGACCCACAATCAATTGTCTAAGCTAAGGCCTTTGATTACCGGTTTGGTACAGTGCTTTGGGGGTTCTTTGAATATTTTAGGGATTTTATGTTTTAAGATTTTCATGAAACATGCTGCTTTCATATGTAATCTGTTTGTCTGCAAACAGCGTGCGTAGCCTACATGGATTATTTTAATCCGAGGGGAGACTTGATCTCGGGGGACTTCAAAACTCTGTAATTCCTCGCTTTTAGGTTGCGGCGGACACCGGGATGCACTCTCAATCTGGGCCATTGCGGGATTTGCTCCCTCCATGGATGAAGCAGCAACATGGGATTAACTCAAGGTTAGACTACATTCCCGGATCAGTAACAGGAAACTCAGAAAAATCTATTTATAACTCTGCAACAAATTGTGTTTATGATTACGGCGATGATAGGCTAGATTTCACTAGGAGTTTTCACTGTAGGTTTGCCCATAAGTGATCTATTTGGGGAGTTCTAGAAAATGATCTTAATTTAGCCTATTAGATCCTCTATAGCAGGGGTAGGCAACTAGATTCGGCCATGGTCGATTTTTGTCGAAGTGGATTGTCGGGGGGCCGGAAAATAATTTCTACACTGCAAATTGACCACAACTAAGCCCAAAGATATTTATATATATATATATATTATATATATATATATATATATTTGAAAATAACAATAATTACACGATCACGTCTCTGTTTTTATTCGTGGGAATACTTGGGTGAATTCCTGGTGATTGTACAGACCAAAAACTTTAAATCTTTTTTTGTTGAGGCAAAAAACATTTGGGGAGAAACAAAAACGTCCGATGCAGATCCCAGGTCTATAGGCCTATTGGAATCTAGGTTTTAAATGATTTGTCCACAATTTCGTGTGTGTCATTGATTTTTATTCCACACGATAATTTAGTTTGATGAATGATAACCTATAGCATAGGCTACTTTCATACAATTATTAGCCTAAAATCATAAATATGTTGTTTCTTTATTGAGATATTTCCCAGCTATGTCAGCAATGATTATGACCATTTTAGCAACAAGCTGATGACCAAAGTGATTCTGAAGCAGGCTGAGCAGGTGGGGAAATCCAGGTTTAGGCTGTCTTTGGATAAATAATCCCTGTTTCGATTTAAAGGGAAAATCTGCAGTTGCCACATCCATTCTTTGGACTTATAAATTAATGATATGTACCCATTGATTCTTGAAGAATATAACTTATAAATGCCTCATGAGGTTAGTTCAACTGTCACACCCCTTCAGAACCCAAAATATATGTTTGTTTTACTCCAATGTTTGTAAACAAAGTAAATGTAAACAAACACTATAAAGCTTCAAAACATGGTTAAACCTATCATTTTGATATCATAGATGCTCAGTCCTTGCATTCATAGCTCTGTCTACGAATTTGAGATTGGTTACATTTCTCCAGCCCCATCCTTCAGCTTTTTACAGAAACAGGGGCGAGGGAAAACGCTTTGTTATTGTTTCAACTGCTGATTGCCACTTTAAGTAGGCTTACACCTGTTAACGTTTTCCTTTAAGATTATGCCAGGCACATTTTAAGAACAGTAGACTAGTGCCTAATGATCATGTCGCAGTTCTTAAGAATCCTAAATTGATAACTATTTATTATTCTGTCTGTAGCCTATCTAATTAATATGTCTGTAGCCTATGCCTCATTCCCGTTACTTAGCCGAATAACCTATGGGCCTAACCCAACATTTCGAAAATGTCAAATAATAACCTACTAGGCTACCCTACCAATTTAGAAATGGTCAACATTTCACATTTCACATTCAACTTCACATAAATATTATTAAAATATTAGAATAGTCAATTATTACTATTCCAATAGGCCTATGCTATTCGAAATAGACTATGATCTTTGGAGAAAGAAACATTGACATTCATTGGAAATGAAACAGATGAGGTTGGCCTACCTGATATTTGAAATAACGCTCCCAAGGACCTCCTGTGAGTTGTTATTGGCTGTTGAGCGGGCTTAGCCTACAGGTTACTATCTCAACTAGCCTAAAGCACTCAATCTTTAACTTTCTCCCCTGCGTCTCCTTCGCAGTTGTCAGTGTTCCATCCCAGTGACGCCTCTCTGCAGTTCACTCGCTGGGGGCCCTGGGTTTTAGCGTCCAACCGACAGACAAGCTCCTCCTCTCGCTCTCTCATCCTCTCGCATCCAATTCATCTGCGCTCGAGCGCGCGCGTGGCCCGGCCCGTGGCCAATGTCATGAACAAAAAAAGTTCACTAGTTGTGTGTGTGTGTGTGTGTGTGTGTGTGTGTGTGTGTGTGTGTGTGTGTGTGTGTGTGTGTGTGTGTGTGTGTGTGTGTGTGTGTGTGTGTGTGTGTGTGTGTGTGTGTGTGTGTGTGTGTGCGTGTGAACAAAATCGTTTTAATTAGATTGATAGCCTGCAGGTCTAAGCTCTTATGGCCCATAACATTATTGCGGCACTACATTAGAACATGTTCATAGTTGCAATAGTTTTTATTTGAACAATTTGTATTATCAGTCAGTATCAACAAATAAGCAGTGCAACTTTAGCATAGAGTGAGATGCTCTGCGAGCTTAACCGATTGTGACAGCTTGCGGTTGCGCGTGAGCAGGTGTTTGCGCCATTCCCCCGTCCATTCATACATCCGAGTTTGCTGAACCGATATTGGCGTCGGGCGTGAGCTCATTGCACCCAATTACGCTAATTAAATAGTGCTCCAGAGACACCCCTCACGAGACGGGACAGGCGCGGCGCCTGCATAGTGAAGTCCTGAGGTGAAAGACAGAACAAACTAACCGAATAGAGACATAGGTCATCTAGCTACAAGTGGGCTGTTACTTGTGTAGCAAGTTGGCCTACTAATTTAGCCAACTCTAGAAGTAGGTAGGTTATACCATAGAAATAGAATGATTCGAATTATGTGGGTTATACAGAGCATTTTATTTCCTCACTCTGTGAATTATTTTACAATTATGCTTTTAAAATGTATGTTCATCTCTGTATAGACTTTACCTTCAATAGATACACAGTGTGTGTGTGATTGTGTGAGGGAAAGATAGAGAGAGATGGAGGGAAGTGCTACTGTCCCATGAGAGAAAGAATCACATGTGCTCATGTTGGAGGGAGAGGTGGGTGAGGGGTTGGATGGGGGGACTGTCTGTGCACCCAACGGATGTGTCTCACACTCCCCAGCCCCCCCACCATCCCCCTCCTCTCCCTCTGGGTCAATGCCTGTCCTACTCCACACCTGCAGCCCAGAATGGGAATAACTGAGCCAGGCCTTGCTCTTCCCCAGAGTGGGAATAGCCTCACTTTGGCAGACTCAAAAGCAAACTATGGGTGACACAAAACAAGACAAAAATAAACATATGCCATTTAGATATGAAGACAAGCTGCCACTTTTCTCACGTTCAATTCATCCATTTTTTTGTTGTCTTTAATTTTCACACATTTCAATTTATCTGGAGCAAAATATAGTTGGAGCAACATTAAAGAGGGAGAAATATCCCTATTCCACAAGTGGTAAAGAGGTAGATATGATTGCTGTCATGTTCCTTAGTCCCCTTGGTGTTGGTCATGCACTAAGAACTTTTCTGACAGATGGCTCATACTTCTTTCCTCTTCCCCCTTTTTACTTGTTCAGTAACTATCTGCTAGCGGCTCAGATGCACTTGTATTCTCACCTGACCTAACATTGACCCCTAAGGACTCTCCCTCCTCACCTTGCCTTGCCTTGCGTAGGTATGTTTGTATGTTTGCTTGAGAGGGCAGCAGCTTCGGCTGCAGGAAGCACACACACACAGGCACACAACCTCTTCCTGAATCCCCAGCGCTCCTGTTTTCAGTTACAGTAGGGAGAGGGGGCTGTGTCCATCTGTCAGACAGGGAGTCCTATTAGAAATCTTGATACCCTAGTTGGGAATGAGGAGAGAGCACTTAGATGTGTGTGTGTGTTGGTGGGGGGTTGGGTGTCGCGATTTGTCTGGAAAGACTGCATGTGGAACTATAATCAAGTTGTAAACACTTTTATTCACAATATCATGTATCAGAAATGATGCAATTACAATGTGCAATAGATTTTTGGTTGTTGTTTTTTTACAATTTATTTGAGAATAACATATCATATTCACCTCTTTATGTAATAATTGTGGGCCCAACCATCCCATCACCTACATTCTCTCCAAATACTTTTGATGTTTTGAGGAGGGAGGACAATAGGCTGATCATATTGTTTATTATTGAGCGTTCAGAAAGACAAACAGACCTCCAGAGAATGAAAGTTACTCTGAGTTTCATGGTCCCTCATCAGCTTGGAAGTTACACTGAGCCACACTTGAACCTCCCTCCAACCTAAGCCCTAAACGTTCTGGTGATCTGGACCATGTGTCCTTATACCAACCATCCCATTGATGAGGCCACTCCACAGGGCCACAAAAATAGACACCCCCCCAGCTACACCCCAAACCCTCTTAACCCTTCCCTAAACCCCCCGTTGGCCCCCTGCGGTGCGTGCTCATTGGCCGACCGCCTTCAGGCGTCCCTTTTCCACGAGCCTATTGTCTGGCCCCATAAGCAGCTTTGTTTCTGCATGTGCAGCTGGACTGGCCCGCTCAGCCATTAGCCACGACACGCTAAAGAGAGCGGGATAATATAATTACAAAACAAAAGTCAGGTGGCTACTATATCTGCCAGGGGGAGCCCATTTGGGGGGCTATCTGTGGGGGGGTTGGCGGGTGGCCAGCTATAATTCGATTATGAAGTTGTGAGAGCGACAAAAGGAACAATTGAATCTTTTTCTCTCACTCGCCCCACTGTGGTTTAATTTGATTCCATTTCGGGTATAAAAAGAGAGGACATTTACTCTTCTACTTTTCAGAGTCGCCGGCCCAGAAAATGTAATATGGTCTGACAAAACTGAACTGGGGAAATTACTCACAGAGCGTATCGTTATTGTCAGGTCGATGTGAGACTCAGCCCATTTGTTGAGGCCCAAATCAGATGAATTCCTGAAAGACGTGGTTTTTGTATGAAGTGACTGGCCTTGTGTTCTCACTTGGCACGGACGCACACATACCGGGGGACAATGGGATCTAAGGCAGATCCATCTCCTCTAATACTTTCTTTAAACAGGGGTGCAAGTGTGTCCCCCTGTCCTGTCGGCAGACCCAGAGTTTATCCCGTTAGTCACCCTGGATGAGTGAAAGGGTAAACTCGACCCCCCATCCCAGCTGGAAGCAGCCTCACACACACGCAGATCCTCACCCCCAGCTGGGGTGGGACACACAGGGCTTTACAGACAGCTGATAGGAACAGGTTTAGCTAGTGGGTACTGTTTGGAGTAGGTCAAGCAGAATAGGATCTGCTAAATGTGTTTTTGTTTCCATTCGTTTCCATTCATTTATTGGTGAGGGGTGCAGGAGACTGCTTATTTTTTTGCTTTATTTTTTGGGGGGGGTAAGACAGTAAGCGATTGTGTCAGATGCACACATGCTCTTAGTGGTGGGGTGTCCCCATGTGCCTGCTATAGGAGCGTGTAAATGCCAATTTTCAGCCCCGTTGGGCATAGTTTGATCATGCCCTCAGGAGTGCATGGGATTCTCATACCCTGCAGATTTCTTCATTGCTTGACTAAGGGCTATATTCAATCTGTATTGCTGAAGCTATAGATGGCGCAATAGAAATGCCAAGGTAATTTCCGATTGAGCAGATATATACAGTGTTTACAAAATGCGGTCTAAGCTGACGCAGGAAATTTGCCTTCAAATATCAATCTGAATGCTGAATGTCTGCGATACATTTATAGTGAGCGCAAAACATTCATACATGAATTGTCCCATTTACAAAAATGTAACCCATTTACAAATACAAATAATGAAATGCTCTTATGTATCAGGACTAAGATTGGACATTGTTGAGTTTGATGCAGGATGTGATTGGCAGACTGTTGCTAGCTTGTTGAATGCTGAGTGGCTGCTGTGTGCTTCAGTTCTAGGGCGTGGCAGGGAAGGCGGAGCCGATGTACTTCTTCCCATTTCCATAGGAGGAGTTTTCCCAGGTGTAGGTCTGGATCACCAGTGGCTTCCCTCCCAGGCTCTGTTTACACCTGGACAAAGAAAACCAGATGAAAACATAACACTCAATGGCAACAAGCACAAACACACATATACAGTCGTGGCCAAAAGTTTTGAGTGACACAAATATACATTTTCACAATGTCTGCTGCCTCAGTTTGTATTATGGCAATTTTCATATACTCCAGAATGTTATGAAGAGTGATCAGATGAATTGCAATTAATTGCAAAGTCCCTCTTTGCCATGCAAATGAACTGAATCCCCCCAAAACATTTCCACTGCATTTCAGCCCTGCCACAAAAGGACCAGCTGAGATCATGTCAGTGATTCTCTCGTTAACACAGGTGTGAGTGCTGACGAGGACAAGGCTGGAGATCACTCTGTCATGCTGATTGAGTTCAAATAACAGACTGGAAGCTTCAAAAGGAGGGTGGTGCTTGGAATCATTGTTCTTCCTCTGTCAATTATGGTTACCTGCAAGGAAACACGTGCCGTCATCATTGCTTTGCACAAAAAGGGCTTCACAGGCAAGGATATTGCTGCCAGTAAGATTGCACCTAAATCAACCATTTATCGGATCATCAAGAACTTCAAGGAGAGCTGTTCAATTGTTGTGAAGAAGGCTTCAGGGCGCCCAAGAAAGTAGGAATGGCAGCAGGCAGGTGTGAGTGCATCTGCACGCACAGTGAGGTGAAGACTTTTGGAGGATAGCCTGGTGTCAAGAAGGGCATCAAAGAAGCCACTTCTCTCCAGGAAAAACATCAGGGACAGACTGATATTCTGCAAAAGGTACAGGGATTGGACTGCTGAGGACAGGGGGAAAGTCATTTTCTCTGATGAATCCCCTTTCCGATTGTTTGGGGCATCCGGAAAAAAGCTTGTCCGGAGAAGACAAGGTGAGTGCTACCATCAGTCTTGTGTCATGCCAACAGTAAAGCATACTGAGACCATTCATGTGTGGGGTTGCTTCTCAGCCAAGGGAGTGGGCTCACTCACAATTTTGCCTAAGAACACAGCCATGAATAAAGAATGGTACAAACACATCCTCCGAGAGCAACTACTCCCAACCGTCCAGGAACAGTTTGGTGACGAACAATGCCTTTTCCAGCATGATGGATCACCTTGCCATAAGGTAAAATTGATAACTAAGTGGCTTGGGGAACAAAACATCGATATTTTGGGTCCATGGGCAAGAAACTCCCCAGACCTTAATCCCATTGAGAACGTGTGGTCAATCCTGAAGAGGCAGGTGAACAAACACAAAACCCACAAATTCTGACAAACTCCAAGCATTGATTGTGCAAGAATGGGCTGCCACAGTCAGGATGTGGCCCAGAAGTTAATTGACAGCATGCCAGGGCAGATTGCAGAGGTCTTGAAAAAGAAGGGTCAACACTGCAAATATTGATTCTTTGCATCAACTTCATGTAATTGTCAATAAAAGCCTTTGACACGTATGAAATGCTTGTAATTACACTTCAGTATTCCATAGTAACATCTGACAAAAATATCTAAAGACAATGAGGCAGCAAACTTTGTGGAAATTAATATTTGTGTCATTCTCAAAACTTTTGGCCACGACTGTACACAAGCATAATGAGACATAATGTGACACACGGTCCAAAATGGATGGAAATGGAGAACAGCAATGGCTTTGAATTGTGTGTACATCATCTTTGGTAGATAATGAAAAAGAATTGACACACACACACAAAGAGTACTCACTGTTTCCCTGGACGGGTGATGTAGCAAAGACTGTACTTGGCCAAGTCAAACTCAGAACTGCAGCCAATGATGGCAGAACCAACCTGCTTGAAGTAGCCATCCCACGTAAACTGCATCCCAAGAACATCAGGGTAGGAAGTCCACTTAGAAAGAGAGAGAGTGAACAAAAGGAAGATAAAATTCGACATACAAATTAGGATCTGGCTAAATATACTTGAATCAGTTACAGAACCCATTGCCATTTATGGTTGTGAGGTCTGGGGTCTGCTCACCAACCAAGAATTCACAAAATGGGACAAACACCAAATTGAGACTCTGCATGCAGAATTATGCAAAAAATATCCTCTGTGTACAATATAAAACACTAAATAATGCATGCAGAGCAGAATTAGGCTGATACCCACTAATTATCAAAATCCAGAAAAGAGCCGTTAAATTCTACAACCACCTAAAAGGAAGCGATTCCCAAACCTTTCATAACAAAGTACATCACTGGGGCCAAGCTTCCTGCCATCCAGGACCTCTATACCAGGCAGTGTCAGAGGAAAGCCCTAAAAATGGTCAAAGATTTCAGCCACCCTAGTCATAGACTGTTCTCTCTGCTACTGCACGGCAAGCGGTACCGGATCGCCAAGTCTAGGTCCAAGAGGCTTCTAAACAGCTTCTACCCCCAAGCCATAAGACTCCTGAACAGCTAATCAAATGGCTACCCAGACTAAGTAAGTAAGCATTTCACTGTAAGGTGCCAATGCCTGTTGTATTCGGCACATGTGACAAATAAAATTGGATTGGATTAATTAGGAACATTTTCTATCATTTTTCTTTGACTTTGGAAATGTAGAGTAGGTTGTGTACAACAGTAGCAAAATGCGAAGACTGTGCAAGGGGTGTGTAGACTTTCATTAGGCACTGTAAATACTCTTGGTGAAGAGCGAGCTCTCTGCCCAGCTCAGTTGGACATGGTCTCCCTGAGGAAGGTGTCCTACTCAGTCAGCTGCTGGGTGGTAAAGTCCTCAGTGGTGCCTATGTTCCTCTTGTAGTTGTCCTGCAGGGCCATGAAGGCAGCATATTCTTTGTTTTTTATTTAAATAAGCAAGTAGGATAAGAACACATTTTTATTCACAATTACAGCCTACTTGTAAATCAAATCAAATTCAAATCTAATTTTATTGGTCACATACACATGGTTAGCAGATGTTAATGCGAGTGTAGCGAAATGCTTGTGCTTCTAGTTCCGACAGTGCAGTAATATCAACAAGTAATCTAACAATTCCCCAACAACTACCTAATACACAAAAATCTAAAGGGGTGAATGAGAGTATGTACATATAAGTATATGGATGAGCGATGGCCGAGTGGCATAGGCAAGGTGCAATAGATGGTATAATATACAGTATATACATGTGATATGAGTAATGTAAAATATGTAAACATTATTAAAGTGGCATTGTTTAAAGTGACTAGTGATCCATTTATTAAAGTGTCCTGTGATTGGATCTCAATGTAGGTAGCAGGCCTTCTGAGTTAGTGATAGCTGTTTAGCAGTCTGATGGCCTTGAGATAGAAGCTGTTTCTCAATCTCTCGGTCCCAGCTTTGATGCACTTGTACTGACCTCACCTTCTGGATGATAGCGGTATGAACAGGCGAACCTGGGTCTGTGGTGACGTCTCTAGCACTGCGATGCAGTGCCTTAGACCGCTGCGCCACTCGGGAGGCCCTCTAACATATGACGGCTTGGAGAACAGAGATGCCTCGTCCAGGAACTGGAACAGCCTGGATGGAAGACAACACAGTCAGGATATAGTCACAGTCAGGATATAGTCACAGTCAGGATATAGGTCAGAGAGAGAGAAAGAAATAGAGCAAGGGGCAGAGAGAAGGGGGAGGTTGGACAGTGACAGAAAGAGGGATGAAGATATAGTGAGAGAGAAGAAAATAACATAAGAGACAGAGGAAGAGAGGAATAAGAGAACAAAGGTCGTTCTGGGAGCAGGTCTGGGAGATGGGCACTCTGGCCTGGGAGTCAATGATCAGCTCTGACGCAGAGGGCTTGTTGGAGTCCAGAGCATACAGAGCTTTAGACAGAGACTGGATCAGTGATGTTACTGCCGGTATCTCCACCACCAGAGCCTAACAGACACAGGAAAGGAACACTATATTTTAGGGACTGCTACCCATAGAACCTAAAATAGCCTCCCACCCATAGAACATACAGTATCAGAAACATGGGGAACTGTTTACATTAATAATCATTGTACTGTTGTAGCACAGAGAAGTAATGACATTGTTTTAACATTTCATGGGTCATGTCGATGTTGTTGTGGGTCATTAACTCGTTATAATGTACTACAGGACAAATACAGTACCAGGGTTGTAATCAATTTGGTGTAACAGTTTGAGTAACAATTAAGCCATTTCCACAGAGGGAGGTGTAGTCGCTGCAGCAGTTGTTGTGATCTCTTCACTTGGTGTTGCAGTGGCACTTGTTCTGAGAGTTGTATTTCTCCCCACAGCGGCCCTGGCAGGACAATCCTGGAGCGGGTGCTTAGAGGAGAAGTCCTAATTAATATGTTTTAGCTTAAATGTACATTTGAACAATAATGTCTAAAAGTGGTATGAACTGCCGAGTCCTGTGTTTCACATAAGGAGCCTATTGAAGATTGTTGTGATGTGCATGATTAGTGACAATTTACATTAAACAACAATGACCTCTACTGGCCAAACACACACATCCATTATCCTGCTGTAAAAAGACTGAGGGCACCCTGATTCAAACACTAGTGAACCATCCTGCCTCTATGGCCCACAGCAAGGTGAATAGCTGACTGGTCTAATATTGAGCCAGTATGTTGATTTTGATTTTGTTCACAAAGGTTGTGTAGTAAGGACTCTTTCAGATATGATGCAGGAGTATCTGTATGGTCAACTGTGATCGACCTTGACCACTATGTGAATTTCACCAGTTGTGGAGAATTGCCCGGGATGTAAAAAAGGCCAATTCAAACTGATAACAGATTCAAATGAACTGTGCCTAGGTGTAGTAGACAGTGGGATATGTTTCAGGGACATGGTTTTGTTTGCATACCTCCAGATCAGAATGCCACAGTACCCTCTCACCATTACAGAGGGCTGCATAGTCATTGCAGCAGTTGTCATACTGGGAGCACTTGGAGTTGCAGTGGCACTTGTTCTGAGAGTTGTACTTCTCGTCACAACGGCCCTTGCAGGATGTGGAGCAAGATAGAGAAAAGGAACAAGAGAGAACAGTTTACACCCTGCTTCTGTTGACATGAAATAACTATGATGTGCTAAGCTTTTGGCTATTTTGGTAGAGTTCATATATAATTTAACTAGGCTTAGAGCCAATAAACAAAGGAATACTTTACAAATGGACGATAAACTATTCTAACAAGGTGAATTGCTTAGAATAGGGTTGGACACTTCCTATTAACTGCCTAATGTATTGATAATTCAATACATTAGGCAGATTTCTTTCAGACAGTTTTTACCATCATAAAACAACCTGCACTGACTGAGTTGCTTACTGTCACTCACTTTTGCAGAAGCTTTCATAGTTAGAGCAACATTCTCCATAGCGCTCACAGGCTGTGTTACATTAACAGCTTTTGTTCGGTCTGCCCAGCCCAGCCACAGCGACCCTGGACCCAGGTGTCCAGGGTGTCTGGATATACACACAGAGCAAATTGTTACACACTGATGAATGATATTGATCTACATGAGATAAACTCACCAGAGGAAGTAAAATAAAAAAGGTGCATTACTCAAGGGGAAGAGATCTGTGAATAGATGATACATCAGCAGCATAATAGGCCTGCACTTAACCCATGTGATGTACTTTCAATTATACTTACAAAGTTCTATTATATTTGAACAGGTATATTCATTGCATTTTAAGTGGTACTAATTAAATGTACAAATAACAATTATCTAGATTATACTTTGTCCCATACTTACTGCTGTAGCCCTGACAGAACAGGGTAACCCCCAGAGTGACAAGCAGAATGATCTTCATCATAGCCAAGCAATGATCCAATAAATAGGTGCACAGTCTCAAAGATGGATTTCCTTATATAGCAAGCTTACCAAGCTATTGAGGTTCCAGCATCCATGAAAGCTCCTCCCTGTAGTCAGTCTTCCAGTCATGTTAGGTATAGTACTCTGGGGATGACATTGGTAGCTACTATATATTGATGATTTCATTTGTATTAGTTAAACCCTGTCTGAACATACTGTTCACAAATGTGTTTCCAATGTGTCATCTTTTGTGAATTCATTTGTTTTTTATTTATTTTTATCAGGGGCACCGCAATTTTTGGGTGCATCTAAAGCTAATTTCCTGCATTTTTACACAATCCAATATGCTGTCTCTATTTAGAATAAAAAGTAAGAAAAAATGCCTGCAGTCTTTAAGCTAGGTAAGAGATCATTATTAAATATGTTTGAGGGAGTAATTAGACTGAACTAGATCAAAGGTCATTCAAATAATAAATATTTGGTTGCACATTTAACCAATAGCCTTAACCAATGAACATTTCCTGAAAAATACAGACTTTTCATTGTCTTTAAGACATCCTGTATTTAAAATTTCACACAGACTGACGAGCCAGCCTAAGTCCGACCCCCACCAGTCTAGTCAATAACGCAACTCTCCCAACACAATTTCCTTCCCAGTTCCCACCTTGATTTTTTTTTAATTCCGAAGGGAAAGGTTTGGAAACAAAAAAACAAACCCACGTACACCTCAAATATACAATAACACACAGAAACAGCACGTCCTCCATATAATTAATCTCATAGAATAGTACTGTAGAGCTATTTTTACTTCACACAATATAGCTGGATCACCCAGTCCTGTCCCTAGGGGTCCACCACCCTGTAGTGCCCAAACACACCCCACTCAGCTTCAAGATCTAAATGAAAAATGTATTTAATTGGTTTTGGGTGTGTTAGGCAAAGGCCAGAGTGACAACCCACAAGACAGCAGACCCCCAGGGCCAGGACTGAGCAGCCCAGCAGCTAGGGATTTCCTTAATAGTTATCTCCCCTGATGTGGGCATGTTTTCAATACAGACTCCTTTAGTCATACTGAATTCCGTATAAGGCAACCAGACGTTATGAAAGTTGCCCAGTATACCCTTAATCTTGTAATAAGTCAAATCTAGTGATACATACACCTTAGCCAAATACATTCAAACTCAGTTTTTCATAATTCCTGACATTTAATCCGAGTAAAAATTCCCTGTCTTAGGTCAGTTAGGATCACCACTTTATTTTAAGAATGTGAAATGTCAGAAGAATAGTTGATTTATTTCACCTTTTATTTATTTCATCACATTCCCAGTGGGTCAGAAATTTACACACAATTAGGATTTGGTAGCATTGCCTTTAAATTGTTTAACTTGGGTCAAACGTTTCCGGTAGCCTTCCACAAGGTTTCCCCAATAAGTTGGGTGAATTTTGGCCCATTCCTCCTGACAGAGCTGGTGTAACTGAGTCAGGTTTGTAGGCCTCCTTGCTCACACACGCTTTTTCAGTTCTGCCCACAAATGTTCTATAGGCTTGAGGTCAGGGCTTTGTGATGGCCACTCCAATACCTTTGCTTTGTTGTCCTTAAGCCATTTTGACACAACTTTGGAAGTATGCTTGGGGTCATTGTCCATTTGGAAGACCCATTTGCGACCAAGCTTTAACTTCCTGACTGATGTCTTGAGATGTTGCTTCAATATAGCCACATAATTTTCCTACCTCATGATGCCATCTATTTTGTGAAGTGCACCAGTCCGTCCTGCAGCAAAGCACCCCCACAACTTGATGCTGCCAACCCCGAGCTTCACGGTTGGGATGGTGTTCTACGGCTTGCAAGCCTCCCCCTTTTTCCTCCAAACATAACGATGGTCATTATGGCCAAACAGTTCTATTTGTTTCATCAGACCAGAGGATCTTTCTCCAAAAAGTACAATCTTTGACCCCATGTGCAGTTGCAAACCGTAGTCTGGCTTTTTTTATGGCGGTTTTGGAGCAGTGGCTTCTTCCTTGTTGAGCGGCCTTTCAGGTTATGTCGATATAGGACTTGTTTTACTGTGGATATAGATATTTTTGTACCTGTTTCCTCCAGCATCTTCACAAGGTCCTTTGCTGTTGTTCTGGGACTGATTAGCACTTTTCACACCAAAGTACGTTCATCTCTAGGAGACAGAACGCGTCTCCTTCCTGAGCGGTATGACGGCTGCGTGGTCCCATGGTGTTTATACTTGCATACTATTGTTTGTACAGATGAACGTGGTACCTTCAGGCGTTTGGAAATTGCTCCCAAGGATTACCAGACTTGTGGAGGTCTTAAAAAAAAAAAAATCTGATGTCTTGGCTGATTTCTTTAGATTTCCCCATGATGTCAAGCAAAGAGGCACTGAGTTTGAAGGTAGGCCTTGAAATACACCACAGGTACACCTCTAATTGACTCAAATGATGTCAATTAGCCTATCAGAAGCTTCTAAAGCCATGACGTCATTTTCTGGAATTTTCCAAGCTGTTTAAAGCCACAGTCAACTTAGTGTATGTTAACTTCTGACCCACTGGAATTGTGATACAGTTGGCATTTTTCATGCTGCGGACGGTCAGACAGACGACTTTGGGATAAAAATACTTTTGCTGTCCCACAGATTATTTGGAAACGGTCCTCTTTGTGCTTTGTATGCGTTAGCCTATGTATTGTATAAAAATCTGAAATTTTTCGCATTATTCACACACTCAGAATTTGCTGCTTCAATTTCCGTAGTCTACCTCTCCTAGTCTGGTGTCAGAGTTCAAGTGCGCCTTGTATGTGTGGTCTCATTGAAATAGTAACACAATCTCACACTCAATTTGTGCAAATATGTACAAAAAATATTTGAGCAGATTTCATGTGTTTTTGTGGCTTTTTGTGTGGCTTAATTCGTGTGAAAAGAACAACAATTTTGTGAGACTTAATTCGTGGGAAAATATACACATTTTGTGCGACTTCATTCATTGGAAAATACTTTTTTTAGGGGCAAACTTCAGAACAATCTTTTGAAAGTTATTAGAGCAATGCATGAGGAGCAATGGTGTTCTACACTGACTACACTGACACTTTTTGTGTGTCCCACATTTATTTATATAAAAAGATATTGTTATTGTGCAGAAGAAAGTAAAAGCTGCAACAGGGACTAACCAGAGCTCATACGTGGCAAAGTGAACTCTATTGGCCATTGCCATGAAAGCCTAGTAGGCCTCTGGGCAGAGGCAATAGGCCTACAATGCTGGCATGTGCTTTGTTACAATAGCCTAAGTATAACATGATTGACACAACCCGTAATAATCATCATGAAAAGGCCTTGGAAGTGCCATAAGGGTAAGCCAACATAATTCCTCATTTTACGTTAACTTGTTTAACTGCATTGATATGGCTTAATTAATCACAGTCCAGACTTGTTATAGTTGCAAATACCATGCAGTTGCATGAGGGAAATTTAAACCAAACAGATTTGCAGGTCTTCTGTTTCCCCACATTTATCAATTCATTAATTTCACATCACGAAAATGTATCCCCATTCCCCACTCAAATACCTTCATCGATACCACAAAAAAAACAGAGAAATACAGCATGTTAAGACGTTTATATATATATATATAAATAAATATATATATATATATATATATATAAATAAATGTGGACACAAAAAGAGGCAGTGTAGAACACCATTGCCCAAAATGCATTGTTCCAATAACTTTCAAAAGATTGTCTTTTCCTACAAATGAAGTGGCCTTTTTTTTACACGAATTAAGACGCACAAAAATGTTTTTAAAAACTCACAAAATCAGCTTTTTATACTTATTTGAACGAATTGAGTGTGATATTGTTTTGTTGGAAATAGAGTAGGATGCATACATGGGCGGAGAATCACGTGGAAGTTAATTTAAATATGAAATTAACTTAAATATGATTGGACTGTATTTTACTATTGTGTCTGTAAATAAATAGGCTATTGATAATGGTAAGAAGTGGAGGGCGCTCAATCAACGTGAGTCGAAGTGCAATCAAAACATTTAATCATAATTAAAAAGGAAAAGGCACAATGCACACATAGGTTAGGCTACTATTGTGAGCAAGCATTGTGATTTCATTTTCAATAAGTATTAACCCATTTATTTGTTTCTGTCTGCAAATCGTAGACCTAAAAGGCAGGCTATGTCATATGCAAAACGTAGCCAGCGTCGCTGTCGTCGTTATTGCTGCTTCAAATTCAGTAACCATACCTGCGAGATCAGGTTCGTGTGTTGTTTCAATTAAATAGAGTAGGCTATAGCCTATGCATGGGCAGAGAGGCACGGGGCAGTTATCTTTCAAAGGAAATGTACTTCCTAAATAGTTTACTACACTGTATAGAAATAGTCCTAACATATTGATCACCCATATTTCTCCGTCTGAAAATATTCCCACCCCTAAAAGGTAGGCTATAAAAATGGCTCTAGAGAAAGTGTAAGTCTCTCCATCTCTGCTTTCTTCAAACTAAATCTAGCATATTGGCTGATATAGCCCTGTAATACAGATAGCCTAATGTAAGGGCCATGTGAGAATCTCTGGTAATTTAAACTATTTGTTAAGTTATTTTTGCGCTTTTTACATTCTCTATATGGTGCAAAATTGCTGGCAAGTGAGCTGTATCACAAAAGCCTTAGGGACAAGTTCTTGCAGTAGCGGGTGGGAGTCGGACAGCGGGTGGTCCAGTGAAAGTTGCGCCCCTGATTTTTATTTATTTGTTATACGAAGTGAAGCCCCTTCGAATTATTGTGGGCTCAGTGTGGTAGGCATTCCAGTACGTTAGATGGCGCTAAACAAACGTTTATAGCTACATTTCCTGGCTCAAGTTTGTCCATGCTCCTTTGCCATACCCGGCTAGGTTCAATGACATTCCGGCTTTCATAAGGAGAAATATCGAGGTTTGAATATATAAAAAGCTCCAAGAATGGCATTAACGTATGTTTTCAGATCAATCAGAACAGAGTTCTCAAAGGTAGGCAAGAAAAGGGTGCGCTGGCATCCAGCATTTTTTTTCTGGTTGTGCTTTCTGAAGCTGCTGTCAGCTGTTGATTTGAAGCTAGCTAGCTTCCAGTACCTAGCCTAGCTAACCACGTATGGGACAAGAAAGTTGAAGTATTCCAAATTCTGCAGCTAGCCTTTGAGTGTTGTTGGCAACATCACAGTGAATTGAAATATCTTCCTAGGACCAGAGGTCATCATGGACATTTGATTTGTACCTCTGTTTGCAATAAAGATGGCTTCACTGAAATGTAACGTTCGATAATCTAATTTCTTGTCCACCCCAGGTCTGCACCGTTCATCATGCACAGTCTTTACACACAGGATTTCCAGTTCTTGCTGCAGAGAAAGCTCTCCTTATGAAACTACGCAAAAGTACTGGCTACACATTCATTAACTGCAAAAAAGCATTGGAGAAATGTGATAATGACATCACAAAGGTAAACATTGCTTCTTTCAGTACAGCTTTGCCTGCTGAGCAGGGCAGGGATGGATGTATAAACTTGGCCCTGGAGAGGTGCAGGATTTGTTCCAGCCCAACAATAACAAATATGGTTTTAGTACTTTTCAATCTGGTGAGTTAGTGCTGGGTTGGAACAAAAGCACAATGCAGGCCTCCTGGATCAGGATTGGGCAGCTGCTGACATAAATGTAGTGTATATTTAGGATAGTGTGTGTAATGTTTTTCGCCAAACAAGGCAGAGAGCTGGTTACATGAGCAGGCCCAGAAAGAAGGCTGGAGCAAGGCCAGCAAGCTGGAGGGGAGGAGGGCCAAAGAGGGGCTGATCGGTCTGTTTGTAGGAGACAAAGCTGCAGTCATGGTAGAGGTAAGCAGATCTCATTCACTCAATGAGATCCTATCACTCATCCTTCTCGATGCAGTCTGCATACAATTTCAAGTTGAATAATACCTGCTTTGACAGTTATCTTCATTTGTTTAGTTTGATTAAAATGTATAAATTATCAGAAGTATTTGTATCTCAATGTACTCCATGTCTGTGTGTGTTGCAGGTGAACTGTGAGACAGACTTTGTTGCCCGTAATGAGAAGTTCCAGCAACTGGTGAAGGATGTGGCGTTCGCCACCATGGCTCACCACAGCAGTAAAAACCAGGGCCAAACTGGATATGTGAAGGTATGACACATTACCACACCATCCCCCACTCAGTAGCCACATCACCCTAGTATACCTCTTGGAATACTTAAAACTGCATTTATCTTTGTTGGTTTCAGAGTCTCCTGGCAGCAGAGGACCTCTCGAAATTGAACTTGGGTGAAGGTGCTTCTCTGGCTGATCAGCTGGCCCTTACAATAGGTGAGTGAGTAATAAAAATAGCCATTTAATAATTTAGTAGACTCTTATCAATATTGAGATGCTCTCATTGAATTTGAGCTTTAATAACCTCTATCTGCAGCATTATTTCTTGCTTGGAAGCATTTGGAAATTGAAGACTGCTCTGTTAGTGAAGTTGTAATTTCCTGTCCCGTCCCGTCAGGTCGTCTGGGTGAGAACATGTCAGTGAGGCGGGCGGTGACGGTTGGCGTTCCTGCAGGCTGGCATATCGGCTCCTACATCCACGGTGGTGTGGCGGGCCAGTCTGATATGGCCATGGGGCGATACGGCGCCCTCGTGGTGTTCCAGGGGGGCAAGGATGGGGCGCAGGGCACCCTGGGGAGGAAGCTGGGCCAGCACGTAGTGGGAGAGGCCCCCGTATCCCTGGGCAACATGGATGACCTGCCCTGTGGGGATGCGGAGACGCGCCTGCTGCCCCAATCCTTCCTCCCTGACCCTAGTAGGACAGTGGCCCAGTACCTGACGGAGCAGGGGGCACGAGTTCTGGACTTTGTCCGCTTTCAGTGTGGGGAGGCGGGCAGTGATGGGGCACATTGAAGGGTAGAGGAGAGCATCTCAGAGACCTTACAGGTCATGTTTTATCTGCCTTTTATTTGTTTCTTAATTAGGCCAAAGTGCAGACTGTTATTTGATGTCATCCAAATGCATTCAAACAATTTCAATGTCTCATGTTTTCATGCCTTGTGTGATAAGCTTAATATATGTGTACCAAAATGACATATGCTGCAGGATGAAGGAACTGAATCACCCCAACAATAAAGATATTTTAAACTGTAGATTACCATGTTTTCTGTACATTTATATCTCACTTATTTGTCATATGATAACTCTAGCTACAGTTTGTATATTCGTACCACACGATGGCGCACTTGTTCAATCATACAAATGGTTTATATGGCTGACTCGTATGATCGTCCACATGAATGCTTCAATGGAATTGGCTACCATAATTTCTGTTTTTCCACCACCACAGCATACATACACCAATATTTATTTACTCGCTTTTAAAGAACAGTCAGAATTCCAATAAACTCACGTTTGGACTGTTTTGTTGCACCTTTCTTCCAGAATTACGGTAAGTAATCCGAAAAGCCAACGCCTGCCAGATGTGATTGGTTTGTACAGTGCATGAATTAAGGATGACGTCATGAGCATAGTTTTCTTAACGTTCGCGTCTATCCGTCTACATTCCCTTGACCTCCGCCCGTTGACAGGATTCAAACCAAGCCCAGAAATGGTAAATGTATTTGCTTTGTTACGTTTTAAAGAGTTTTGTATGTGACGTGCTGTGTAGACTGTTAGCCTAACAAAATGTCGTTTTAAATTCGTGTAGACAAAGCCAGTTAGCTAGCTAATCCAACGAAGACGTTTCACTGCTGGATTATCAAACCATGGCTGGCCAATGTTAACGTTAGCTGGTTAATGTAGTTATCTAACTAGCTACTTGTTCTCTTCATCTTCGATAATCATATTCATTTGTTTTCCCTTTTCATTCTTGCCGTACCTTTTAACCAGTCTGACTTCTCAGAAGACCAGATCATTGGTGAGTTTCAATCAGTTTTGTGACGGTAACGTTATTTGAAGGCTAACTAGCTACTGTAAAATGTTAGCTAGTTGCTAGTCTATCCCCTTGCTTCATCTGTGTCATTCATTGTGGAATAGCTCTACTTCTTTCCTGTCCCCCTTGTTGTGAGAAGCAGTTTCCCTGCTGACAAGTTGATATAAACTGGAGTTTATGGTGAGTGTTTTTGGGGGGGGACGGACCAGGTTTTGTTTTTTCTAACCGTTTTGGGAAGACCTTGCATTATTAGAGGCGTTGTCGTCTGACATGCACACATCAACGAATGGTGGTATACGATTACAAACATATTGATTCACGGTTGTCTATTATTGGCGCAGTCAATCCCCTCCTTTGATCCCCACATAGCGGTTTGATTGAATGGTGTTTCATCAAATTAATGTTTTGTGTTGAATGTTACTGACCAACTAATTTTGCACTAAGTTATGTGCCTGGTATTTTTATGCATGCAGAACAAAGTAAAGGGACACGTCAAGACATTATGGCTAGTCATTATACGACCTGAGTGTTCAAAAGCCAGGCTACTTTGATGAGTTGCCGTTTAGTAATTCCATTTTAAAGTAGTTTTTTTGCCAACACCAATTTTGGTATTATTTATCTGTTCCGTTTATTGTTGTGTGATGTCTAGTTCGGCTACCTAGCTACGTGGTTAATTTAGTAGAGGAAACCGGAAGTTCTCAATTCTGGAACGTGAATTCATTCGTTCCCGATGCCAGAACTGTATCAAATGTCTAGATATATTATAGTGAAAATCAGGCCACTATATTGTCATTTGTTCCCAGTTCTTCACTGGTGTTGACTCGTATACATTGTGTAAACAAAAGGAAATGACTAAACCACTTATTAAAGAGTTGTACGCCTCAAAGGCGTGGCCGAATTAAACCTCAGACATGCTGTTCTTTGAAATTAAGTTGGCGAAGCATAATGTAACCATTTAGCAAGAATATATGTAGCGACATAGTGTTACTGTAGGCTACTCATCGATTGCCTGTGCCTTTTTCCTTTACTCAATCAATGGCATTTTTAGGAGTTTAGTTTCGCAGTTGCTAGATTTCCTTTGCGCTCGTTTGGTTGATAGATTACACCACCAGCGCTTGCTGCCAATGCCATATATGGGTAAATGAGTGGCTGCTGTGTAGTTTCAGATGGGCCATCTCAGGATGCGCAGCATACCAGCGATGGAAGGCAAGCACCATAACAATGGCCCTGGGAAATGACCCTTATGTCAGAAAGCATTCCAATAGAGGCCACCCCATTTACTGTAGATTACACATAATCAAAGAAACAGCAAAACAAAAAATCTTTGGATTCTCTTTCTTGACCATTTTTATGGGTGGGTGGTAAACCAAAACACATACACACTCAATCCAGCTCAGTGCTTTTTTTTCTTGCTTTTTTACGCTTTTCCTCTCCCCGTCTGTCAGAGTTCAAGGAGGCCTTCCTGCTGTTTGACAGGACGGGCGATGGGAAGATCAGCTACAGCCAGTGTGGTGATGTCATGCGGGCCCTTGGCCAGAACCCCGTCAACGCTGAGGTCCTCAAGGTCCTGGGCAACCCCAAGTCAGAAGGTCAGCCCTACTTCTAGATGCTTACTGAACATTGACCATTAGTATCTATTGGCTGGATCAAATTTATAGAAGTATTACACACATTTGTTAACATTAGTAAGATTTTATTCCGGCGTGGCATCGTCTTGTGTTCAGCTAGATTTAGGCCTATCCTCCAAAGCTTAGGGCTGGGTGTGTTTTTAGGCCTGTTGCTGTTTGTAGTCAACCACTTAACCAAACCAGTTTGACTAATTAGTATCCGGTTAGGTGGAAGATGTCAGTTAATGTGCTTAATCATCCAAGGATAAAACTGACGAAACAGAATGTTCTTCTGGGTATGAAATTCCCATCCTATGGAGTGTGAACTTATCCTTGTGTGTAATCTGCAATTGTCAAGTACCACAGATGTTCTGTGTTGTAGTCACGCAGCCTGTCACTTGTCAGCTAGGGAACAGGGGCGTTGTGTGGGGTCCTGTTCTTACGTGTGTTAATTACACACATAATAGATGCAGCTCATGTCAACAGGATCTGATAACGTAAAGCTGATTATCAATTTATCGAGAAACGCAAGTTTACCACTAATTAGGAATTTATAAGGTTTGTAGATTTGTTCAGATTTTTTACAAAATTCAAAATCACATCGAAAGTTTATTGGTCATGTACACAGATTTGCAGGTGTTATAGCGTTCCCACAAAGTTAGGCTACACATAGTAGGAATTCTTATCAAAGCTCTCCTTTTTTTAATAAATACATTCCAAGCCATTATTTTTAGTCTCAGTATGTGGGCCTAGACGTAGATCTTTCATATAAGTTATTCTCTCTGTTTATAGCAAAGTAATAGTAGTTTCTATTAATAGTATCTAGTAATAGTTTGTTTCACTCCCCAGAAATGAACCACAAAATGCTTGACTTTGAGCAGTTCCTGCCCATGCTCCAGGCCATCGCTAAGAACAAGGACCAGGGCTCCTTTGAGGACTTTGTGGAGGGTCTGCGTGTTTTTGACAAGGAGGGCAACGGCACAGTGATGGGCGCTGAGCTGCGCCACGTCCTCACAACGCTCGGTAAGACCTCAGAACGATCTTATAAAGCTTTCATGAAGCATTTGTAAGTGCTGTCACTGGCTAGGTTTACATCTCTCCTTATGAAAAGATATAGAACTGCACCGTCTGTTTATTTCTCTTGTATTATTGAATGGTTTATATTACAGTATATAAGCCAACAGTTTATTTCTTGTACTTGAGAGCTCAACTTCAGCTTAAAGAGCAACTGCCCCTAAAAAACTAATTTCCCATTTAGAAACATCCTATGTGGCATTGATATGAGTCAGAAACATTTATTCTACTGTTAAAATTGATTACAAATTGTAAATAGGATAACTTTGGTCATAAAGTCAGTTTTGTCCAAAACAGAGTTTGAGACGTGAGGTCATCACTGCGTCACAACGTAAATACAGGTTGTGTTTGTTTCAACCCTGCTGGCCGCACACAAGTAATCCTCAATTTGGAGTGCAGCTGCATGGGACCCGATCATAATGCATGTGGTAAATTTGGGTTAACTTTGGATATCCCTATGGGGATAGTTAAGATCTGTAAATTACACAATGTACATGGGACAATATGTTAAAATTACAATAACGCCAAATTTCAATGACTTAACCTCAAACCAACTATAAATTGTAGAAATTCAAATACAAATATTGCAAGCATTTAATGAGAACCTAAAAGGTGTGTAACATGAAAATAGTCTAATTTATATTGTGTAATGTATTGACGGTCCCTAACAAGCCCCGGAGATAGGCTATCCAAAGTCAAACAAATTTTGCCATAGTTGCACACCAGCTGGCTGAAGCTAATTGGAAAAATAATTTGGCCAACTCTTCCCACCTGCAAACGCACACACACACGCACGAGACACTCACATCAAACCCGCACCCTGAAACCAGCTCCTGTTTGAATTCAGTCATAGCATTTCTTAATGAACCACATTTTAAAACGAGGCCAAATCAGGGAGTGCATTCGCCGTTTGACACTCCAGACAAACAGTACTGCAACCTGCCATGTGACGATGTTGGAGACATAAACCATTGACATTCAGCTCTTGACGGTTTTACCTGAATTGAATTTGGATCAAGAGAAACGTTTGATCCACACAGTCCTGATAGTTTACCTCTTCTCCTTATCAACCACACCTGACTGTTGTACCAAAGGTCTTCATTGTCACTAATCAGTAATCACCTCTTAAACTAGTGACTCAATGCCCTACTGTATCCATATTGATACACTTAATTTGCATCCTGGACATCTTTCTTGTCAGTAAGGCGATTGGGCAACACAAATGACAAGATGTGGCTTTGTTGAGTCTCCCTGGTTAACTGTGTCAGTATCCCTCTGGGGATGTCTGCTTGGTAGTGTAGGGATTGACATTTAAGGGTTGCAAGTCAATCAATCAAGTTTATTTTATATAGCCCTTCGTACATCAGCTAATATCTCGAAGTGCTGTACAGAAACCCAGCCTAAAACCCCAAACAGTAAGCAATGCAGGTGTAGAAGCACGGTGGCTAGGAAAAACTCCCTAGAAAGGCCAAAACCTAGGAAGAAACCTAGAGAGGAACCAGGCTATGAGGGGTGGCCAGTCCTCTTCTGGCTGTGCCGGGTGGAGATTATAACAGAACATGGCCAAAATGTTCATAAATGACAAGCATGGTCAAATAATAATCAGGAATAAATGTCAGTTGGCTTTTCATAGACGATCATTAAGAGTTGAAGCACGGTGAAAACAGCAGGTCTGGGACAGGTAGGGGTTCCTTAACCGCAGGCAGAACAGTTGAAACTGGAACAGCAGCAAGGCCAGGTGGACTGGGGACAGCAAGGAGTCATCATGCCCGGTAGTCCTGACGTATGGTCCTAGGGCTCAGGTCCTCCGAGAGAGAGAAAGAAAGAGAGAAGGAGAGAATTAGAGAGAGCATACTTAAATTCACACAGGACACTGGATAAGACAGGAGAAGTACTCCAGATATAACCAACTGACCCTAGCCCCCCGACACAAACTACTACAGCATAAATACTGGAGGCTGAGACAGGAGGGGTCAGGAGACACTGTGACCCCATCCGATGATACCCCCGGACAGGGCCAAACAGGAAGGATATAACCCCACCCACTTTGCCAAAGCACAGCCCCCGCACCACTAGAGGGATATCTTCAACCACAAACTTACAATCCTGAGACAAGGCCGAGTATAGCACACAAAGATCTCCACCACAGCACAAACCAAGGGGGGGCGCCAACCCAGACAGGAAGATCACGTCAGTAACTCAACCCACTCAAGTGACGCACCCCTCCTAGGGACGGCATGAAAGAGCACCAGTAAGCCAGTGACTCAGCCCCTGTAATAGGGTTAGAGGTAGAGAATCCCAGTGGAGAGAGGGGTGCTTGGCAGTCATTAAAGTTAAACCTGCGCCGAGGTTGCCTCATTGAGCAGGTGAAAAAGTGAAAACAACCGAACTGCAAATAATTCCTGTAGCCTAAAACTAATCTTTCTGGTTCCCACCATCACTTTTTTATGGAAATGGATGTTGGGTAAGTTGAGCCTGCTCTGAGTTATAATTATAATTTTTTTTTTTACTGATAACAACCAAAATACAAAGAATTCCAGTCCTGAGCATTCTGATTTCTCTCCTATGTGTAGATGAAAGGCAGGCAATAAATGTAAATAGCTAATTTGCCTGAAAATGTAAGTAATCGGAAGAGGGGGGACCCAAAAATACTCCTGACTTGTCTTTCAGACTTTGTCAATCCGTCTAGTGACTTTTACCTTTGTAGAATGAAAGGAAAGATGGGATTCCCTTGCTGTACACTGTCTTTTTGTCTATCTGTTATGAGAATGTAAAAGAGCATTTCATTTGTGTTGCAGGTGAGAAAATGACAGAAGAGGAGGTGGAGACTCTGCTAGCAGGACACGAAGATGCCAACGGCTGCATCAACTACGAAGGTAAAGCAGAGTGGTGAACTAGATGGATATGATGGCTGTAAAGAGAACACTGAACCTCGTTCTGTACTGTAGAATATATTACAATGCTTGAGGAATTACCGTTTCCCATAGTGTTTGAATGATAAGACATGAATTGTAACAAAATACAATAACGAAATACAATTGTCTTGAATGGGATGTACATGTGTTTTGTGCCACGTAAACACAAAACCCTATGATTATTAAGAAGGATTAGGCGTATGACTGGCTGGAGGTTGTATTATTGGATTTCAGGTGTGTGTGTGTGTCCCTTGTGTTGTCCCTTCACTGACCTCCCTGTTCCTCTCCCACAGTCTTTGTCCGCCACATCATGTCCGGCTGAGCGGCGAGTACGAGCAGACCCCCTAAAGCCCCCCCCCCCCCCCCCCATGTTGTCTCCTACTCCAGCAGTGGGCTCTCACCTGCTCTGGGAGACTTGTGTGTAGGGGGGAGGGGGCCCTCTTGTCAGCCCATCACTGCACAGAATGCTCCTACTCCTAGCTACTGATACTACACATATAGCCAGTAGTTCACTAGCAGTTTTACTTTTTAATGTTTTTAAAATGATACTTGGTTGGGGTTGTGTGGGGGGACCGGGTGCTCCTAGTCTAACACACTTGTTTAATAAGTGGCAGGCTGTTGTAGAGATGCAGAGTAAAAGCTATGATACTAATAGAGTAGGATATCGCTCTGTGCCATGATGGTGTTGTCAGAGGCTGCTGGGTTCCTGTGGTTTGAATTTATGGTCTCTGTTCTCTAACTTTCTATCTTGCAGGGCCCTTCTCCTGCCCAGCTCCCTCGCCTCTCTCTCCCTCCC
Source organism: Salvelinus alpinus (assembly GCF_045679555.1). Taxonomy (NCBI): domain Eukaryota; kingdom Metazoa; phylum Chordata; class Actinopteri; order Salmoniformes; family Salmonidae; genus Salvelinus; species Salvelinus alpinus. The sequence goes on along the minus strand of NC_092087.1, from coordinate 35,404,687 downwards.
CTGGCTGTAGCCTGCATGTAGCGTCTCTGCATGTGTCTAGGTGGCTCCTCTAAATTACCCCCATGGACACTGACTCTCCAACTGGAGGAGGGCAGGACACTGACTGGGGGAGGGGGGGGGGTCTGTTAGCTAGACTAGAGGGGTGACAGGTCAACTCCGAATGTAGGGGAGAGAGGGGTTTAGATAAAGTGGTGTGCAATAATAAGGATTTCTTAATGGTTGAATTATCGTCTCCTACTATAATGATTTCCAACTATTGCAGTGAGTAGCTCCATTTCCTTGGCTGGTGACTTCTGTTCCCTTGTCCTTAAGGAAGCTGCTGCTGGTACTGTAGGCGTGCAAGAACATTGATTTATTTTTCCCCCTGCCTTTCTGCCAGATCCATCGCTCCTCCTTCCTCACAGCTGTCCTTGTTCTCCTCTGTTAGAACAGCCCAAATAAGGAGGGGGGTTGCTAATCCTTACACATTCCAGGTCCTGAGGCCTGGCTGAGCAAATCCTTGGCTGTTCTGGCTCGCTAGGAGATAGTTTCTCTCTGAGTCCCTCCCTCTACAGTCCCCCCCCCCCCTCCCTCGCTCCTGCCTCTAATGCTCAACCTTTAATGCTGATTCTCTCTTCTGTCTGACTGACACATGGAGTCTCTGTGGATCAGAATCAGGCTTCAGCATCCAGCTGAGAGCAGTGCTCATGTTGGGGAGGAAAACACCTAGAGAACCATGTGGGAGCATGTCACTTACAGTGCATTCGGAAAGTATTCAGACTCCTTGACTTTTTCCACAATTTGTTACGTTACAGCCTTATTTTGTTTCCTCCTCAATCTACACACAATAGCCCATAATGACAAAGCAAAAACAGGTTTTTATATTGTGCAAATTTAGAAAGTAAAACTAATCACATTTACATATGGTGTCAGTACTTTGTTGAAGTTCCTTTGGCAGCAATTACAGCTTTGAGTCTTCTTGGGTATGACGCTACAAGCTTGGCACACCTGGAGAGTTGGTTGTCCTTCTGGAAGGTTCTCTCATTTCCACAAAGGAACTCCGGACCTCTGTCAGAGTGACCATTGGGTTCTTGGTCACCTCCCTGACCAAGGATCTTCTCCCCCAATTGCTCAGTTTGGCCAGGTGGCCAGCTCTAGGAAGAGTCTTGGTGGTTTCAAACTTCTTCCATTTAAGAATGGAGGCCACTGTGTTCTTGGGGACCTTCAATGCTGCATAAATGTTTTGGTTCCTTTCTCCAGATCTGTTGCTTGACACAATCCTGTCTTTGAGCTTTACGGACAATTCCTTTGACCTCATGGCTTAGTTTTTGCGCTGACATGCACTGTCAACTGTGGGATCTTATAGACAAGTGTGTGCCTTTCCAAATCATGTCATATCAATTGAATTTACCACAGGTGGACTCCAATCAAGTTATAGAAACATCTCAAGGATGATCAATGGAAACAGGATGCACCTGAGCTCAATTTTGAATCTCATAGCGAAGGGTCTGAATTCTTATGTGAAATATTTTTGTTGTATTCTTTTTATAAATTTGTTAATATTTCTAAACTTGTTTTCGCTTTGTCATTTATAGGATATTGTGTGTAGATTGATGAGGGAAAAACATTTATTTAATACATTTTAGAATATGGCTGTAACGTAACAAAAAGGGAAGGCGTCTGAATACTTTACGAATGCACTGTACCTCTCCGTTGATTCATTTTCATTTCTCATTGTGATTTTTAAATATATAGGTGTCTGTAGACTGTGACATCCTTTGAGTGTGCTTTGAAAATGACAGCTTGGTGGGATAATGCTTAGGAAGGCTTTTGGTCAAATTTCTTTGCATGTAATAGCCCCTCCATAAATTATTCTCGGATACCCAAGCCATTTCATATTGAACCATTCAGTAATGAGTCACAGTATGAAGTCATAAGGAAAATAAGGCCCTCAATCTTGATGGTGAGTCTGGGGCTATTTGGGAGAGATGGGAGGCTATAGCACTGCTGGCAGATGCTGGAGGTGGGGTTTGCTCTAGGCTCTTCTCAGACACTGATGACCAAGCATGCTGCTGATGTTCTTTCTTCTTCTCTCCCTCAGAACTTGTCCGGATGGTGATGAGTGGTTGAAGATTAAGAACACATCCGGATCATTTTATTCCCAAATGTTTTTTCTTCTTCTATTATATACGTAACGTCTGTCTCGCCCCCATCTACTGTGTCATTCCCCACCCAACTCTTGTTTGCCCTCGTTTTGTCATATTTTTTGTATTTTCTTTCAGAAGTGCCTTTTCTGTGTCTGAGTTGAAGAGCCCCTTTTCATTTCACTTCAAAATATCATCCAACCACGGAGGCGCATGCTATCATGCCTGGCTCGTGGACAGAATCGGCAATAACATTCCCTTGATTATTCCATACATTCCCATCACCCACCCTGTCATTCAACCCTTGTCAGCCCCACCACCAAATAGCTGTGTTTTTATACGGAGGAGATGCATGTTCATTGGCTGAGACCATGCTGTAATGTGGGTTTTACCAGGCCAACCAACCAATCATGAAATTACAGATTTACTGTCATGTATATGTTATAACGAACGGTATTTAATAAAAATCCCCAGTTTCTGAAAGTAATGTATTCTTTCTTTCTTTTTTAAAATAAAACAATGGTGGAGATGTTTTGAAGCACCATTCTTAAATTAGGTTAAGAGTCAGTGTAATTCTAATAAAGCAGCAGTGCAGTAATATACAAATGGATACATCATGTACTGGACAATTTTGGTCTAGTGTCCAGGATGGGCTGGATACCTAGCTATACATCTGGGATGGCTAAGAGGATGCATGTTTTGAGTTGACACCATGTAATGCAATCTAGGAAGTGGTATTCAAGTAGCAGAGTTTAACAGTTTGATAATTTAAGTGAACAAACTTCTCTGATAGCTTTCTCTCATAAATGTAAAGGTGATTTGATTATTTTTCAACAAAACTGTATAGGGCCTTAATTCTTTGCTTAATGTAAGGCCTACTCAACTTTGTCATAGTATCTTTTTTGCAGTAGTCCTTTATGGTAAGATGTATGTTCTATTGCAGTGGCCCTGTATGGTTCTCTATGATGTAGTTCCAGTACTTACACCAGCCCTTGTATGGTAATGCAGGTATGAGTCTATTTGCTCTGAGGCAGTAGGCCCTGTATGGTAAAGTGAGATATTTTCCCGCTGGATTGTTTGTGGTCTCTGCAGTTTCTGTTTAGTACTAGGTGATAGTTCAGTGGAAAATTAGAAATGTACAGTATGTTCAGGATGCAGCAGTCTCATGCATAGAGAGGGGGGGGGGGGGGGGGGGAGGAACTAAGACAACACACACAGCCTGCCCTCTTGTGGTGCCTGCAGTGCAGACACTGACTTTAGGATTATTTCCATAGGCCTAATGTCACATGAAAAAAGTGAAAGATCCTCATCTGTCTATAACTTTATATAAAAGTTATGTAAAGAAATAGACATGTAATAGTTCTCAAATGTGGGGGTCAAAATGATTGAAATCCCTTTTTTCAATACCTCACCTTGCGAGGATAACGACACTGAGCCTTTTCCTAAAACGTTTTATGAGATTGGAGAACACACTGGGAGAGATATTAGACCTTCTCAGTCGCCGGACTTGAACCCCATTGCAAACCTGTGGTTTGAATTGAAGAGGGCATTCCATAAGCACAGACGAAGGATATCAAGGATCTGGAAAGATTCTGTAAAGAGAAATGGTCTAAGATCCCTCCCAATGTGTTCTCCAATCTCAAACATTTCAGAAAAAGGCACAGTGCTGTTATCCTTGTAAGGTGAGGTATTGAAAGCAGGTGTCAATAATTTTGACCCCTGATTTAAAAAAAATATATATTACTTGTTAAAGGACCAATGCAGCGGTTTCTAACTCGATATCAAATCATGTATGGGTAACAATGAAGTAAGTACCTTACTGTGATTGTTTTCAATTAAATGGTCAAAAGGAAACACAAATAGCTTCTTAGCTAAGGGCAATTTCTCAAGCAAGAATTTTGCAAGTCTAACAGATGTAGTAACTCGCTTGCGTTGTGTATTTAAAGAAAGGACTGGCCAGCCAGCGATCCCAGTTGATGGTGTTTATTCTGACGATAAGACACGTAGAAACACATTAGATGTGCAGGACAACAGTATGTTGATGACAGTATATTTGTGATTCGTCGCTTGCATGTCAATATCAGACTGGGTATTTTGTAAACATAACAAGGACAAAAATAGTACAAAATACAATAAATGTAAGTGTCTGACGATAGACAAAAGGAAGCACATTAGATGTGCAGGACAACAGTATGTTGATGGTTGTAGATTCGTAATTCATCTGTTAGCATGGAAATAACTGTTAATTAGCAGGGAGCTAATTTGACAATTAGAATTAGAGCATGCTAGCTAACTCGCGCTTTTTAGCAATTACGTACAAAAGCACATGCCCAAATGCCCCCAATATCTAACAGGTACCGTACACATATACACCGAGTATACAAACTATTAGGAATACCTGCTCTTTCCATGACAGACTGACCAGGTGAAAGCTATAATCCCTTATTGATGGCACTTGTTAAATCCACTTCGATCAGTGTAGATGAAGGGGAGGAGACAGGTTAAACAAGGATTTTTAAATCTAGAGACAATTGAGATATGGATTGTGTATATGTGCCATTCAGAGGGTGAATGGGCAAGACAAAAAATGGAAGTGTCTTTGAACAGGGTATGGTAGTAGGTGCCAGGTACCCCGGTTTGAATGTGTCAAGAACTGCAACGCTGCAGGGTTTTTCACACAACAGTTTCCCATGTGTATCAAGGATGGCCTACCACCAAAAAGACATCCAGCCAACTTGACACAACTGTGAGAAGCATTGGGGTCAACATGGGCCAACATCCCCGTAGAACGCTTCCGACGAATTTAGGCTGTTTTGAGGGAAAGGGGGTTAACTCAATAGGAAGGTGTTCCTAATGTTTGGTATACTCAGTGTATATACATCAGGACATGTACAAAGTGAACTTGTACACATTGTAAATATGAAAATAGAATGCACTATTTCAGAACGTGAGCTCCTGCTTGCATGTTAATATCAGACTGGGAAGAATTGACATTCATGATCTATCTCCCCCTATCTGCAAGCGTTACCAATGGCATAACACTTTATTGATATGTAAATTCAACCAACCAATAAGAATATATAAACATCGAAAACATAGTTCTGCAGTGGCAAGTGGAAACATAACCAACACTGTTACACTAGGATGGCCTGGGAGTGGTCTGAGCTGGGAGGGGAAAACTGAAAGCTAGCTGTTATTGGCAGAGAGATTTGGAACTCTCTTTCTTATTGGTCTACAAACTAATTTACCACCTGGGGTTGTCACCAGGCAGTGCAAAACTCCATCCCACAGGCTGAAATTTCAGGCGGTCTTTTCAAACCACTCTTAGACTAAAAGCGCATTATCACCATTTCCACAGTTTTACAGTATTTTTCCAACCTCAATGTGGAAATATATATATAAAACTTATGAAAACTCAGTTTTGACTGCACAGGGCCTTTAAACAAAATCTCTTTCTTTGAGCAATTATATTAGCATAAAATAATATAATTAAAAACAAATATATTGCATACAATAAAGCTCAGTATTTGAATTATTTATTTTATACAGTCATTTTTGCTCATCTTTATCCAGGGTGTCAATAATTGCGATCCCCACAGTAGCAACAATGACCAAACTATACACGTCACATCATGTCATCTTCATTTATTTGACTTTCCCCCCAAAAATTGTAAGTAAAACCTTCGCATATATATATATTTTTTAATTCAATACAAACTGCAGAGCAACTGTTGACACTCATTTGGCAACAGTTTGACTGAGGAAAGGTTCATTTCTACTGTATAATCAATGCAATCATTGCTATCGTTAGCAATCATGAAAAACAAACAGAAACAAGAAACTGAACATACACACGTATTTCATATCACGAAATCCACACAATGCAATAACAGAGACCAAAGCAGTCCATCCATGGTCACGACTGTAGTGAAGTTTCTAACACTGGCTATCTGGACACAAGTTTTATTATCGGAGTATATGTATGACACTGTCAGAGGAGTGGGTTTGTGTGATGTGTTGCTGTGTCATCATTTTGTACTTCTGTATGAGAACAATGAGCATCCCAATTTCTCAGCCTTTGTAACAATTCAAAACAATGACACAAGGGGGTTAGATGGAACTGAACTGAAGGAACACTGGGGAAAACACACCCATGCTCACAGTCACACTGATTGAAAGGTCATGGAGGCCTATCAGGATCACGCACATGACAATGAGGGAGGGGATTAGAGGTTACATAGATAATAAAATACAGCAATAAAATGCAAACCATAATATCAGAGAAACAAAAATGGAAAACCTGACAGTCAAATATTATAAAAATAGATAGGATACATAGAGAAGATATTGTTTACAGATATTAAAGGACACAATTCTCCTCTGTAAGCTGAACTGACTTCTCAGATTCCTTGACTTAGAAAGTTATTTTGTAACATTAAAGCCACTTCCATCACATACGAACAGCTTCATGCGAGTTGGACAGGTCATTGGAAAACACAAAACAAACTATAAAAATCAGTGGATTTCCAAATGTCCACACCTCTGGCTTCACCCCACAAACTCATATGGAGAAAATTGCTTTGTGATGGTGATGCCTGTTATCTTTGAAGTTGCCAATAAGGTTCTTCCGGAGCTATATCCAGTAATTGTTTTAGAGTATAATCTCTACAATGGTATGATTCACTGATACTGACTAGCCATACTGGACATGCTGACAAACACCATCTTATTTGTGCAGTTACTGCTAGGCTTATGATTATGCTCTGCTCTGAGCATGCGCAACTGTTTCAGAAGTGCTTCAGATGTTAAACTTAAAAAACAAAGGGCTCTATTCAATCTGTATTGCTGAAGTGTTACAGATTGAGCGATAGCAATGTAAAGATCATTTCCGATTGAGCTGACATATGCAGTGTTTACTGTGAATGCAGTCTCCGCTAACGCAGGAACATTACCTTTACATTTCAATCACTCTGTAACGCTGAACTTCTGCTATATGGATTGAATCGAGCCCAAAATACAGTTCAAATAAGGCCTTTTAGGACATTGTGTCCTAGAGGGCACTCTGACTCTGGGGGTGTGGCCCTTCATCAATACTTTAAGTGGTTTATAATGCTCAGTCATGGAGGGATTTTCTGTTCCAATTGGAGTGAAACATTTGTAACAGAAAATCCAGTTTACAGTACATAGTCTTAATAACAAATGGCAGTAGGGCAAGATGAGACGGTTTCCAAGTGGAATACATATCATTACAAAAGAGTAATACCATTCGTTCATCCTTTTTCATTTCCCTAACACATACTTTGTTTTAGTTTAGGATACATCTAACCAACAGACCAACCCCAATGCTCTATAACAGCACATTCACACACATAGGGCAACAAGCAGCCAATCCAATGAAATAAGGTGACCTAGAACTGAGAATCTCATATTTGGAAACTATGACATCGTAGTAAAAGTTCAAAACAAGAGAGCAGCTAAGTGCTTCAGGTCAATTGAGTTAGGGCTCTATTCAATCTGTATTGCTGAAGTGTTACAGATTGCGCGATAGCAATGTAAAGGTAATCTCTGATTGAGCTGACATATGCAGTGTTTACTGTGAATGCAGTCTTCACTAACATTGCCTTTACATTTAAATCACTCTGTAACGCTGAACTTCTGCGACGCTGATTGAATAGAGCCATTAATAATGCTTCATGTCTCTAGATATGGCCACCGGGGAAACATCTTTTCAAAGTGCAAATCTTTTTTTCTCTTTTATAAATTCCTACCATGGGTACCGTGGGTGAATAGGTAGGTAGGTACCTCTGGGAACATGGTAGGACATCTGACTTCAGTAAACTATAGCAGGAAACGAAAGCACCAAAGCACCACTGGTCAAAGGACTGCTTAGACAAGAGCCTTTTAGTTCTCTTCATATCTTCAGGTCAAGTGGTGTATTTACATGACCATACTCTTGGTTTAACCTTGGGCTCTGATGTGAAAGGTGAAAGTCATTAGGCAACTTATGTCTGAAAAAATTACTGGGGGACTGTTAGTTTGAAAATCGATAAAGTTCTTCATTGGTATTTTCTTGTTTAGTTGAGGAGGATCTTTATATTCACTCTGGTAAGGTAAGGTAGACTTCAGTGAAATGTTTTTGTTTTGCTTTTCTTTCTCATGTAAATCGTTCAAAATGTTAAACATGATCAAAGTTTGTTATATGTCCTTCAGTTTGACTTCTTCATTTTTAGATGAAACAGGCAGGATTCATAGGTACAAAGTGGTCAATGTCATTCAGTTTGCCAGGATCCTATCTCTCGCTCTCTTTCTTTTCACTGTGGAGGGGGAACTGGGGCTGAGGAGTGGTGTGTATCCTCAGGTAGAGGGGCACTAGGCTCTGGGTTCAAGAAAAAAGAAAAAGGTGTGTAAAACACACACACACACACACACACACACACACACACACACACACACACACACACACACACACACACACACACACACACACACACACACACACACACACACACACACACACACAGCAACAACAACAAAATTCACAGTAAAGTTCAAGTTGATTCCAGTGGCTCATGTGATTATTATTATTTATTTTTAATCCCTTTTTCTCCCCAACTTTGTGGTATCCAATTGGTAGTTACAGTCTCGTCTCATCGCTGCAACTCCCGTACAGACTCGGGAGAGGCGAAGGTCGAGACCCGTGCGTCCTCCAAAACACGACCCCGCCGAGCCGCACTGCTTCTTGACACAATACTCGCCTAACACGGAAGCCAGCCGCACCAATGTGTCGGAGGAAACACTGTACACCTGGCGACCGTGTCATTGCCCCCGGCCCGCCACAGGAGTTGCTAAAGCGCGATGGGACAAGGACAACCCGGCCGGCCAAACCCTCCCCTAACCCGGACGACGCTGAGCCAATGGTGCGCTGCTTGATGGGTCTCCCGGTTGAGGCCGGCTGCGAAACAGCCTGGGATCGAAACAGGATCTGTAGTGACGCAGCTAGCACTGCAATGCAGTGCCTTAGACCGCTGCACCACTCAGTAGGCCCACATGATTACTTTTGTACAGTATTAGCTAAATACTGAATTCACAGTTCGATAACACAAAGTGTGACTTACCGTGGAGTGTTGGGGTGGTGCTGGAGTGGGTCGTGGGGGGCTGGCCTGGCGGGCGGGGAGGTGAGGTGTGAGGACCACTGGGGGGCGGCTGGGGCTCAGTGGGCTGGGCAGAGGAAGGGATGGAGGTGGTAAGGGGTGCTGGGCTGGGAGCTGGCTGTGGTGCAGGGGTACTGAGGGTTGGCTGGGACTGGGTGGCTGAGGGGCCCTGGGGTGGGGGTGGGGGGCCAGTGGGGGCCGGGGCGGAGTGTGGGCCTCCAGTCTGGCTGTGCTGCTGGATCTGTTGGAAGTGCTGCTGACGCGCCCTCATCTCTGCATACTTCAGCTGCTCCATGTGGAACGACTGACGGTCTGCCAGCAGCTGCTGCCTCTGGTACTCCAACTACACACACACACACACACACACACACACACAAAGGGTAAGAACATGTATATGCGCACTCCAACCAACAAAGCAAAACAAACAAGTCTACTTAAACTACATCCCCCATAACCCTTCACTTCTGCTTGACTCACTGCCTCCCTCTCTCGGTCCATGATGGTCTCCAGCTCTTCAAAGTGTCTAAGTTTGATCTCCAGCTTCTTCATCTGAGTCTCCACCAGCAGAGCCACAAGAGACTTGATCTTCCTCTCCTCCACCGCAGCCAGGTGCTATGGAGAGAAAGACAGAGAGAGAAGGATGGAGGGGGAGACAGAAATGGAGACGGAGGGGGAGAGAAGATGTATAGGGGAGATCGAGAAAGAGAGAGAAGTATGGATGTGAGTCATCTTTTCATGTGAAATGGCACAGACATACTGAAAAATCCCTGGTTGAGAAACAGATAGGGTCAGATATGATTTAACCCCTGGGGGTTGGCTAGGAGAGCTGATCTAGGATCAAGTGCATCCCAATGTAATCTGGAATGAATTCCAAAAATCGCTGAAGCTGGAGACTTATATTTCCCTCACTAACTTTAAACATCAGCTATCCGAGCAGCTAACCGATCGCTGCAGCTGTACATAGCCCATCTGTAAATAGCCCATCCAATCTACCTACCTCAACCCCATATTGTTTTTATTTACTTTTCTGCTCTTTTGCACACCAGTATTTCTACTTGCACATCATCATCTGCACATCTATCACTCCAGTGTTCATTTGCTAAATTGTAATTACTTGCTACTATGGCCTATTTATTGCCTTACCTCCTCACGCCATTTGCACACACTGTATATATACTTTCTTTTTTCTATTGTGTTATTGACTGTACACTTGTTTATTCCATGTTTAACTCTGTGTTGTTGTTTGTGTTGCACTGCTTTGCTTTATCTTGGCCAGGTCGCAGTTGTAAATGAGAACTTGTTCTCAACTAGCCTACCTGGTTAAATAAAGGTGAAATAATATAAAATAATGAAATCTTATTCATTATGATCCCAAAGGCAAAACTGACCCTACAGATGTAGGATCTTAATGTCAGACAGTTTGCTACAGCAGGAAATGAATCCTGCAGCAACAAGAAATGTGATTATAATTAATGGACCTTTTTTGTAGGGGTTGATGCATTTTTCGTTAGGGCAAATCAAGTCTGACATTTTAAAGTGGAAATTACAAACTTTAGAAGCCTTTTTAAACCTCAAACACACTGCTGTGCAAGAAAATCCTCAGCAACAAAATAGTGATCAAATTATAAGATCCTACACCTGTAGATCAGCACTCCTACTCTGACAAGTTTGATACATACAGCCCCTCATCCTAGATCTGCGGTTAGGGGGATCATGCTAAACACGGGTCAGAGGTCAGACCTTGGCTTTGACGGCAGCAGCAGCCAGGGCAGAGGCAGCAGCGGTAGCCAGGTTCCCCTCTCCCACATCCCGCTCCACCTTAGCCTTCCTCTCTCCCTCACTCTCTCCTTCTCTCTGGCCCTCCTCCAAGCCCTCCTTCCCTTCCTTCTCCTTCTCTCCATCACCTAACGCAGAGAGGGAAACATAGAAGTCACACATAATTAAGTGTCTGTAAAAAACAACAGACAGACTTGACTATTTTACAAAGTTTACAGATACATTCAAAATCAGTCACAGACATAAACATTACCCATCTCCGAGTCTGTCTTCTCAGCTTCTTGCTCTCCCTCTCCTTCTCCCTCTCTCCCTCTCTCCTCCTCCTTCTTCCCATTTTCTCCTTTCTTCTCCCCCTCTTCCATGGCTCCCTCTTTGTTCTCCTGTTATCACCATGGGGACGGGGACAATGACAATGGTCAACACTTGAGTATAAATCATCACAACCTAGACAATTCAGACCCAGAACGTAGCTGGTTTCAAAAGACTCGACCACACAAACACAAGTAAAGTAGAAGTCCTAAAAACACCATACCTTGGTCTCCCTCTTCTCCTCACTGGATTGGCTGTCACTTTTACTCTCCTCACTGCTCTCTTCTGGAGGCAGAGAAAAGACAGATGAGTTGTCAGCAAGCCTAGTGTCCTATGTGCACCCCACCGGAAACTAATTTCTCTTCATTGACATACAATACATGGAAATATGACCAAAGACAACTATAGTTTTAGATAATAGTAGATGGAAGCTGTACCAGGTTTTTCTCCCTCCTCCAGGCTGGTGCCTGCGATGCCGCTGCCCTCCAGGCCGTAGAGGGGGTCCTGTCTGCCACTGGTCCGCGCCGCCTCTTCCACCCTCCTCACATGGGCCTCCACCAGTGCTGCTGGGACCTCCTCCTTCATACGCGAAAACTCCTCTGAGAGAGTGCGAGAGGGGGGAGGGAGGAAGGAAAAGAGAGATAATGAACGGTGGTGAAAGAAGCAGGGAGTTGGTTCTGAACCGTTGAAGGCTACACCAAATACACACGCCACCTCTAAAAAGTATCTCTTAAGAAAAAAAAGATCCAAAACTTCCAAGACACTTCCTGGTAAATAAAGGTTAACTAAACAGCTCTGACACAAATGAGGCCACGCTGTACTCTGTGTGATCCAACGGTTATTTAGTGAGTTGACCTCTCACCCAGGGCAGACTTGGCGGCTGCGGAGGCCACGCGGGGGTCCACCACGGAGGCCAGGAAGGCCACGGTGCTCATGACGGGGTTGCCTGCCTGGCTGAAGGGGACGGGCTGGTAGGCCAGGGGGCCCAGGGACGAGGACGTGTCCTCCAGGTATGGGTCCTCGATGGGCAGACGCAGGAAGTGCAGGATACACTCGTCCTGGGTGCGCGAGCCCACATGCTCCGACACCTTGTTCCAGTCATCCTTGTACATCTCTAGACCCTGAAAGGAGAGGAGAGAGGATATGATTGATATTAATAAGGATGCTATATTAAGCCATAGGTTACATTTTAAGATAAGTTCTTTGTGTGTTTTTGTTGTCGATCCTCTCAACACTGTTTCAAGATGATTTGGATTTAAAGGGCATTCTATTGAATGGTAATAAAGTGTATGAGACAGAGCTGTGCTGTTAGTTACCTCTAGCAGCAGTAGTGTCTCCTGTTCGGTCCAGTCTCGCATGGCGCTGGCAGCAGTCTTACTCTGCAGACAGGAAGAAGTAGCATCCCCATAACACACCTCACTACTCTTTATAGATAGCTACACAGTGCACTATGATCCTCATCAGTCCTGCAGTGTTGTGAGCCATACCTTAGGAGGCCCAGTCTTCTTGCTGTACATGTCTGTCCTCAGGCCAAAGTTCTGCAGGTCGGCTGGCTGCTTCTCCTTCACCTTGTCTGGGAAGGACAGAATCTGCTGGGCCGCCGGAGTCTAGAGGGGACAGAGAGAGAAGGTAAGTGGAGTGAAGCTACAGTCAAATAGAGGCATCTAGAACCAAAATATAGAAACAACCTGTCTGTGTGTGTCTGTGTACCTGGGAGGCCTTGGGCTGCAGGGGCACCAGGCTGGAGGGGGTGTCAGCCAGGACGTGGAAGTGGGAGGTGGGCGGGGGGCCCATGGGGGTGGGCCGGCTCTCTGAGTCCACCTGGTAGTTGATCAGACCCCACTGCTCCAGGAACGCATGCACCCTGAGGAAGAGGAGAGAGGGATAAATGGAGGCGGTAAATATTACTGCATGAAGTAGATGAAAAGACAATGCGACTGTGGTAAATGTCCTGTGTGCACTGAGTCCTCCCGACCTCATGATGGCGCACACGTCTCCGGCCAGGTTCCTACGACAGGCGGTAGAGGTGAGGTACTCCTGCGGGTTCAGCCTGTAAGTGTCAATCATGAAGTTCCTATAGGCCAGGTAACTGTGAAGAGAAAGAGAGACTCTTGTCATTGGTTATGCAGCTAAGTTACTCCAAACTCCAAAGTTGTTGGTCTCTGTATAACACAGAAGAGTGTGCATGTGTATTAAGCTAGGCACGTGTAATAATAATAATAACAACATTATGTTAGCATGTGTTTACTCACATCTCAGGGGTTTTGGATTTGTTCTTGCCGTTGAAAAACTCTGGGAGGGCTCTACGCTCGATAGCATGGACACTGGAAAAGACAGAAAGAGGTCAAACATACATCATTGATCAAACGATCATCATTGATGGTCGGGAGAGACGCGTAGATATGTAGCCTACCTGTTGTAGTCGAACCAGGCAGCATAGCTGGGGATAATGATGTGGTGGGTCTGCTCGGTCACGTTGTCCTCATGAAGGTCCGACCCTTTCACCGGCTCTCCCTTCACACTCGGAGAGCCCTCCTCCTCCTCCTTTCCTGCAGTTTCCATGGATTCATCCTCTTGCTCATCTGTTCAAGAGATAAAAGAGGAGAGAGTGAAAATACAGATCAGGGGACAGATAAAGGATGGAGAAAGCTAAAATATAGTAAGAAGTGACCTCATCCTGCAGACAGTGTGTATACACTGAGAACTTATTAAGTTGTTCAGGGAACTCACCCAGGTCTGTCATGGTACCTCCCTTTACTGGTGTTGACTCAGAGTCTTTCTTAATGTTGGCTACACACACACACACACACACACGCACACGCACACGCACACACACACAGTGAGAGAGAGAGGGGTATGGGGGGAGAAAGAAAGAGAGAGAGCGAGGGTTATGGGGGGAGAAAGAGAGAGAGAGGGGAATGGGGAGAGAGAGAGAAAGAGAGAGAGGGGTATGGGGGGAGAAAGAGAGAGCGAGAGAGAGACGGGTATGGGGGAGAGAGACGGGTATGGGGGAGAGAGAGAAAGAGAGAGAGAAGGGTGTGGGGGGAGAGAGTTGCATTTCCTGTGATACAACACTTCAGTTCAACCCCTGACTTTGTCACAATGATGATGAATACTAACGTTTCAACCAATGTAAATATCAGGAGGATAAGCCAATAGGCTGAGTCTAAATCTTAGATAATAAGGTGTATGTGCAAGTGTATATATATATACACACGTGTGTGAGCGTGTGTACCTGTCTTAGGTAGGGTGACCTCCTCCACTGCAGGTACAGGTGATGGTTCATCCAGATCTTTAGTCAGATCCTCCGGCTCCTCCTCTCTCTGGCCTCGCTTAGACTTAGTGTACGGGGTGGTGGGCCTATACACACACACAGTTCGTCATTATGTGGATATCATTTAAAGACTTATATTTCTTTGTCATTGTGTATTTCAGCAATCTACAGATCTCCCAATGAATTACACAGTAGTAAACAAAGGGTAACACACACCCACACCCTTTCTTTGTGTTCTTCTTCTTGCTCTCCTGGGGTGGTGGGGTGGGCGAGGGGGAGGGCGAGCGCTTCCTCTTCTTGGCACTGCCGGGCTTCTTGTCACGACGCTCGTCCCCTGGGGTGGTGACCTCATCCGTCAGGGTCTTGGCTGAGATCCTCTTCCTCTTGGGGCCCGCCTCCCCCACCTCATAGTCCTCCTCATTCATCCACTCATTAAACTGGTCAAGGTCCAGGATCCACTTGGCATGGACCTGAAGACACAGTTTATATGGTGTTCATTTAATGTAGTAAAATGTTATATGTTGGCTATAAAAAAAACACAAACAGAGAGAGAGGAGAGGGAGAAAGAGCGAGAGAAAAATAGACTTAAAAAGAGGGGAAGAGAGAGAGAGGATGTGTCTGAAACCTGTCTTGCCTACTACTTACTAAAACAACATTCTGTGTACTCAATGTACTACATACTATCTAGAACGTACTGTTTAGTAAAAATGTATGCAGTAAGGGACAAATATCAACAGACAATGTGTCATCTAATGCGCAATTGCGTTGTTTACCGCCATTTGTTCATTCTGGTACAGCCCCGACCCCTTATCTGACTATCAGCTCACACAGAAAGACACAGAAAGAGAAGGATGTGTGTGCCGACCTTCCTGGGTTTCTCTGGGCTGGGCGCTTCTTCCACAGCAGCCTCCACCTCACTGGCTGAGATCCAGGTGTCATAGCTGAGCAGCAGGGGGCAGAGGTCAGAGGTTAGACTAGACTAATGTTTCTAGTGCACCACATGTCAACACATGGTGCTATAACACAGGCTGAGAAAACAGTGTGGAACTCAAGGTAAAGGAGATGTGGGTATGGGATAGAGAAAATGTCAGTGTACTTTCAATGTGTTTGCACCCCAAATGGTGACATTTAAGACACATGGTGCCATGCGGCCAGCAGCACACCACCCTGCATCCCACTGCTGGCCCACTGCTGGCTGAAGCTAAGCAGGGTTGGTCCTGGATGGCAGACCAGATGCTGCTAGAAGTGGTGTTGGAGGACCAGTAGGGGGCACTCTTCTCTCTATTCTTAAGATCGAATCCCAATGCCCAAGGGCAGTGAAAGGGACACTGCCCTGCGTAGAGTGCTGTCTTTCGGATTGGATGGGATGTTTAATGGGTGTCCTGACTCTTTATGGTCCCTAAAGGTCCCATTATCGTATGAGTAGGGGTGTTAACCCTGGTGTCCTTGCAGAATTCCCAACCTGGCCCCATTTCCATCATGGCCACTTAATCATCTCCCTCATTCCTAGTTGGCATATATCACTCCTCACCATGCTAGCTGTTGTATGATGAGCGTTCTGGCACAAAATGGTTGCCATGCATCACCCAGGTGGGTGCTGAACATGTGGTGGATGAGGTGTTTCCCCCTTACTATGTAAAGTGCTTTGAGTACCAATGTAGAAAGGCGCTATATAAATCCAATCCATCATTATTATCATCATCATCATCATCATCATCATCATCCTGGGTTTCCATGGTGTTAGAGCACCCTGTTCTGCACAAGGCTTTATCCGAAGGTTGTGTTGACGTTGTCAGGCTGAGGCCCCAGTATGGACAGTCCCTACCTGTCAGGATAGTATCCCCAGTGGAGCAGCACCTGCTTGTCTCTCTTCATTACCGGACGCACCCACTCCTCTGAACCAACGGGGGATGGGAGAGGGAGAGAGAAAAATGTCTCTATGATCAATCCATTAGTCTAATTAGCTAATAGACCAATTCAATTTCCAGGTATAAATTCAGAACAAACATTCTGGCCACCAGATAACGTTTGATCCAAAATGTTAGACTGACTCACCCTCCTCCAGACTGGCAGGGATGGGAACCACCACATGGGAGCTGGACGTCTTGTCTTCAGTCACTGAGCCCTGCAGGAGACAGCAAACACACTCTGCTTAACTGTGTTGTACTGTATTGTATGATATTGTATTGTATTGTGCTGTATTGTATTGTTTTGCATGAAGCTGTACTGTATTGTACTTCATTGTATTGTGCTGTATTGTATTGTTTTGTATGACGCTGTACTGTAATGTATTGTACTGTATTTTGCTGTACTGTAATGTATTGTACTGTATTTTGCTGTACTGTAATGTATTGTACTGTATTTTGCTGTACTGTATTGTATTGTGCTGTACTGTAATGTATTGTGCTGTATTGTTTTGTATGAAGCTGTACTGTATTGTATTGTGCTGTACTGTATTGTTTTGTATTTTGCTGTACTGTATTGTATTGTGCTATACTGTATTGTATTGTTTTGTATGAAGCTGTACTGTATTGTATTGTGCTGTACTGTATTGTTTTGTATGAAGCTGTACTGTATTGTACTGTATTGTATTGTGCTGTATTATAATGTATTGTATTGTTTTGTATGAAGCTGTACTGTAATGTATTGTTTTGTATTAAGCTGTACTGTATTGTGTACTCATACAGTTTCTTCATTAGGTCAGTGAAGACAAGCCTACCTGGTGCCTCTTGATGATGTCCTTCAGTTTCCCCAGCAGCTTGGCCTCAATGTCAGAGCTCAGGTAGATCACTGGTCGACTCAGACAGTTGTTCTGATGGACAGATGCAGAGAAAGAGAGAGTAAATAAAAAAAGAGAGCGATACAGACAAAGAAAATAGTTTTCCAAAGAAGACAAGGGCAGACGGACCTGTACTAGAGATTTCTCGATAGTCATGAACATCTCCACATTGCGGTCCATCCGAGAAGGATTCTGAAAGTCAAACCTGCGCCTGCCATGAAGACAGACAGGAGTCAAATATCTCACACAGCCTCCTAAAATATTTCAATAAAAATGCATCATTGTGAAAATGAAAACGTCTTAAGGATCAGTCTATTTGGTTTCATCTTAATCAGAACTTCTCAACCATAGAACTTAGTGGGTTAAACTCATTTGAGGGGAGTGTAAGTGTAGTGAGCAAAACAAAATATGCAGGCTAGAATGAAACTCTTACCAGCCCTGATCGCTCTTGAACTTGTAGGCTGCAGCCAGAATGTGGCAGAGAGCCCCACCAGACTTAAAGTCCAGGAAACTCTTCATCTGAACAGAAAGACAGAGGGTTAGATACACTATTAGAATAGTGGAATAGGGGAAGCACAATAGCAAATTGTGTGTGTGTGTGTGTGTGTGTGTGTGTGTGTGTGTGTGTGTGTGTGTGTGTGTGTGTGTGTGTGTGTGTGTGTGTGTGTGTGTGCCTGAGCACATGTGTGTGCGTGCAAGTTCTCTCACCGGCAACCTGGTGAGAGGTGGGTTGCTGACATGTCGTCCGAACACCTCCTCCTGAAACTGCAGCAGCTGGACCACCAGGCTGGACAGAGACTTGTTGGTGGGGGGCTCCGCCTGGATGTACTGAGGGACAAGAGAGTGAGGATTTACATAGAAATGTCAGGATAAATATACATTGTACCTATGTTGACATGCATATCATCATTATTCTGGTATTATCCCATATATTCAAGTATGGTGTGAGTGAGTGGATCTTAGATAGATCTTTGATAGTTGGAACTGTACAATGAACAAAAACAGAGGTCATTTGATGGTCAAAGAAATTATAGGTTCATCTATGTGAATCTTTGTATTCTTTCTGTCTGGCCCAGGTTGAAATTGGTGGGGTTGAGCGCTTGCTCTGAGACAATAGACATGGCTTTTTTGGCAACACTATAATGAGAAAATCCTTCTCACCATCTGGGGTTAAAAGGAGCCGGATCATGAAAACTCATGGCGCATATATTGCCCTAAAAGACCATGGAGTGCAATGGGGTGAAAGAGAAAACCGAAGGCGCCGGTAAAAAAAAACAGCTTAACATCTGGATTTGTGCACTTGCGCTGGCCGGAATAGGCATCTGCAATCCATGAAATTACCGTTAGCTAGCTAGCTAGCTAGGTTCCCTCCCTTCCCCCGAACAGCAACCCCCAACACAGGCCATTCATTTCCCTCTACTAAATGGTGTAGAAACATCCACTTAAAACATATCAAATGTCCATGTCCATCACGCGGCTCTTGCCAAGACGTTTCCTCAGCATCCTTTTGTTTCCGTCTCGTGAATGTGTGGATTAAACAACTGGACTATACTGCAACCCATCTCATCACACCCTCACTCGCCTGCCCACTCCTTCTACTGTTAAAATTGCCCTCTTTCATTTATGATCACATGAATGTATTCATTACATTAACAAAAAACAGCAGTACCTTTTTATAATTCTTGCCCAACCAAACGCGGACATTGTCGAACTGCGAGACTGTATCAGACGCTTCGAAATATTTTACGTTCGGGCCGCCGTCTTTCTTCCGCACCGCCATCTTTGTCTGCAGAATGTCGACGTCGACCGCCGCCTCGTGGTGGAAATATGACATTGCAGCCAATGGGCCCATTAATACCGCTGTAGTTGCAGTAAATGTACTGCAAGTGGTGTTGTTGTATAAAGAAAATACAGTTTAAAGGGCTTTCACACAGCCAGCGGAACATCACCTAGTACCCTGCGCCCCCCACCCCCCCAAAAAACCAACAACAACAAATATATATACAGTACCAGTCAAAAGTTTGGACACATCTACTCATTCAAGGGTTTTTCTTTATTTGTACTAGTTTCTACATTGTGAAGACATCAAAACTATGAAATAACACATATGGGAAAATGTAGTAACCAAAAAAGTGTTAAACAAATTAAAATAGATTTGAGATTTTTCAAAATAGCCACCCTTTACCTTGATGACAACCTTGCACACTCTTGGCATTCTCTCAACCAGCTCGGAATACTTTTCCAACAATCTTGAAAGATTTCACACATTTGCTGAGCACTTGTTGGCTGCTTTTCCTTCACTCTGCAGTCCAACTCATCCCAAATCATCTCAATTGGATTGAGGTCGGGTGATTGTGGAGGCTAGGTCATCTGATGCAGCACTCCATCTCTCTCCTTGGTCAAATAGCCCTTACACAACCTGGAGGTGTGTTTGGGTCATTGTCCTGTTGAAAAACAAATGATAGTCCCACTAAGCGCAAACCAGATGGGATGGTGCATAGCTGCAGAATGCTGTGTAGCCATGCTGGTTAGTGTGCCTTGAATTCTAAATAAATCACTCACAGTGTCACCAGCAAAGAACCCCCACACCATCACACGTCCTCCTCCATGCTTCACGTTGGGAACCACAAATGCGGAGATAATCCGTTCACCTACTCTGCGTCTCAGAAAGACACGGCAGTTGGAACCAAAAATGTCAAATTTGGACTCAGACCAAAGGACAGATTTCCACCGGTCTAATATCCTTTGCTTGTGTTTCTTGGCCCAAGCAAGTCTCTTCTTAGTATTGGTGTCCTTTAGTAGTGGTTTCTTTACAGCAATTCGACCATGAATGCCTAATTCACAGTCTCCTCTGAACAGTTGATGTTGAGATGTGTCTGTTACTTGAACTCTGTGAAGCATTTATTTGGGCTGCAATCTGAGGCTGGTAATTCTAATGAACTTATCCTCTGCAGCAGAGGTAACTCTGGGTCTTCCTTTCCCGTGGCGGTCCTCATGAGAGCCAGTTTCATCATAGTGCTTGATGGTTTTTGCGACTGCACTTGAAGAAACTTTCAAAGTTCTTGACATGTTCCAAACTGACTGATCTTCATGTCTCTCTACTGGATCGGTGTCCCTCCTGCGAGACGGTTGAGCTAATGTAGGCTAATGTGATTAGCATGAGGTTGTAAGTAACAAAAACAATTCCCAGACATGTCTGATATGGGCAGAAAGCTTAAATTATTGTTAATCTAACTGCACTGTCCAATTTACAGTAGCTATTACAGTGAAAGAATGCCATGCTATGGTTTGAGGAGAGTGCACAATTATGAACTTGAACATGTATTAATAAACCAATTAGGCACATTTGGACAGTCTTGATAGAACATTTTGAACAGACATGCAATGGTTCATTGGATCAGTCTAAAACTTTGCACATACACTGCTGCCATCTAGTGGCCAACATCAGAATTGCGTCTGGGCTGGAATAATACGTTATTGCCTTTCTCTTGCATTTCAAAGATGGCAAAAAAATAAAATAAATAACTCATGTTATCTTCTTTGTATTATCTTTTACCAGATCTAATGTATTATATTCTCCTACATTAATTTCACATTTCCACAAACTTCAAAATGTTTCCTTTCAAATGGTATCAAGAATATGCATATCCTTGCTTCAGGTCCTGAGCTACAGGCAGTTGGATTTGGGTATGTCATTTTAGGCGAAAACTAAAAAAAAAGGGTTGGATCCTTAAGATGATGGACTGTCGTTTCTCCTTGCTTATTTGAGCTGTTCTTGCCATAATATGGACTTGGTCTTTTACCAAATAGGGCTATCTTCTGTATACCACCTCTACCTTGTCACAACACAACTGATTGGCTCAAACACATTAAGAAGGAAAGAAATTCCACAAATACATTTTTAACAAGGCACGCCTGTTAACTTCTCTGCGCTACGGATCCCTTAAGCGGGATCATTTTCCTAAACAACCGCTGAATTGCAGGGCGCAAAATATTACTAAAAATATTTATAATCATGCAATCACAAGTGAAATATACCAAAACACAGCTTAGCTTGTTGTTAATCCACCTATCATGTCAGATTTTGAAAATATGCTTTGCAGCGAAAGAAATCCAAGCTTTTGTGAGTGTATCAATCAATGCTAGAACAGCTAGCCCCAAATTAGCATGGTCACGAAAGTCAGAAAAGCAATCAAATTAATCGATTACCTTTGATAATCTTTGGATGTTTGCACTCACGAGACTCCCAGTTACAAAATAAATGTTATTTTTGTTCGATAAATATGACTTTTATAACAAAAAAATGCCATTTGGGTTGCGCATTATG
The DNA here is from genome assembly GCF_045679555.1 of Salvelinus alpinus. Classification (NCBI taxonomy): domain Eukaryota; kingdom Metazoa; phylum Chordata; class Actinopteri; order Salmoniformes; family Salmonidae; genus Salvelinus; species Salvelinus alpinus. Next base: position 35,382,948 of record NC_092087.1, on the reverse strand, counting down.
TTCAGAAAACCAAAGCCTCGTTCCGTTCGACGAAAATTCCAAAAAGTATCCGTAATGTTCGTAGAAACATGTCAAATGTTTTTTATAATCAATCCTCAGGTTGTTTTTAACAAACATAATCGATAATATTTCAACCGGACCGTAACCTATTCAATAAAAGAGAGAAAGAAAATGGAGAGCTACCCCTCTCGCGCGCAGGAACTAATCAAAGGACACCTGACTACTTTTGAAAAATCTCGCTCATTTTTCAAAATAAAAGCCTGAAACTATGTCTAAAGCCTGGTCACAGCCCGGGGAAGCCATGGAAAAGGAATCTGGTTGATACCCCTTTAAATTAAAGAAATACGGGCAAGGAAACACAGATTTAAAAAAAAATTAAATCACGTCCGGGTTAGATTTACTCAGGTTTTCGCCTACAGAATCAGTTTTGTTATACTCACAGACAATATTTTGACAGTTTTGGAAACTTTGGAGTGTTTTCTATCCTAATCTGTAAATTATATGCATATTCTACGATCTGAACCTGAGAAATAGTCCGTTTACCTTGGGAACGTTATTTGATCCCTAGCGTCTGACCCCTAGCGTCAAGAGGTTCATTGAAATGCATTCCAGGCGACTACCTCATGAAACTGGTTGAGAAAATGCCAAGAGTGTGCAAAGCTGTCATCAAGGTGAAGGGTGGCTGGTGTGAAGATTCTCAAATATAAAATACATTTTGATTTGTTTAACACTTTTTTGGTTACTACGTGATTCCATATGTGTTATTTAATAGTTTTGATGTCTTCACTATTATTCTACAATGTAGAAAATAGTACAAATTAAGAAAACCCCTGAAATGAGTAGGTTTGTCCAAACTTTTGACTGTTACTGTAGGTCAGGTCGAGAGACACATTGTGGTAATCAAGGTGAGAGATGACAGACAAGGTGACAGACAGTGAGTGACACATTCAACACCGCCTTGCACACTCTTGCCTGCATCCAGCTGATTTAGGGTGTAATCATCAGTCCAACAGTTTCTATTGGACAAATTCAGGTATGTTTATCCCCATTTAAATCCGGTTGCTTCCCCCTAGAGTCTATTGACGCATGGGTGTGTCAATCTAAGTAAAATAATTTAAAAATCCCCATCAAAATCTGCCAGTTTAAGCTACCGATATCCCATGTTTTTTGCATGGGCTGCGTCTCAATCTATTGCATCTGCCTATGGCGGCTTTCCGCATCTGTAGTGGAAGGTGGCCGAGCTACAGCGGTGGTTGTCAGACCATGAGACATCCCGAAAATCTGTTTTCTCATGAAAACTGCTGTACGGTTTAGCCTACAAACTAATGTGACCACTCTATGGAAAGATGAGACTCTCATGAACAAGACGGGAGTCGTCTAAACTTAACGCATTCAAATGAATGGAAGTATGGAGGTAGTTTTGTGTCAACAAAAATAAGGGGTTAAATATGTGTACAAATATACAGTATATATTTCTTGAGCTTTCTTATATCTCCTAGATATAGGACAGACACTTAAAAAACGTATTCCTTATGATTTCATTTTTGACTGTCTTTTTTGCCATTTAGGAATGTGTTATTCAATGGGTTTCTATGGGATTTGCTAATAAATGCCAAATTCTATATATTATCAAATACTTTTTGTACATATATTTTATGATAGCTAAAGGGGTCCTAAAATTCAAAATCAAATAGCTAAATGACCTTTGGTATGACCATCTTAAAACAATTCCATGTGCCAGCTTATAACCCAACACCACCCGTCAATGTCTTAGACTCTAGAGAATTAAGAAATGTTTTTCAACAGAATTGAATACACCCCTGATCACATGCAAACACAGTTCACTTTCATAGCAGCCAGATACAAACAGAATGATCACTTTGCTCGTTGTATTGTCGCGATCTCGTGCTAGTCGGAACTAGGAAACTCAAAAATGTCTGACTTACTAACTGGTTGTAGTTATACACGTGCTGCATTCAACCAGTTAGCAAGTCAGACATTTCAGAGTTTCCTTGTTCCGACTAGCACTTGAACGCGGCATACAATTAATTCTCGCATTTACACGCTCTCCTCTTACCTTTTCCCTTCGCTTGTGGACTTCAGTGCAAAACACATCAGCTGACTGTGACCAGGCTGTAAGGGGTGCATAACCGGTGGCAGGGAAGTCAGACGCAGGAGAGCAGAACTTGATAATAGCCGGAGCAGTTTAATAGCAAAACCAACTAGCAGTAGCTAGTAGCAGAGAGAATAGTCTATGTCTAGGGTTGCTGGAGACTTTGAACATTTTTGGGCCTTCTTCTAACACCGCCTGGTATAGAGGTCCAGGATGGCAGGGAGCTCGGTCCCAGTGATGTACTGGGCCGTGCTCACCACCCTCTGTAGCGCCTTGCGGTCAGGTGCCTTGCAGTTGCCATACCAAGCGGTGATGCAGCCAGTCAAGATGCTCTTAATGGTGCAGCTGTATGTGAGGATCTGAGGGCCTATGCCAAATCTTTTCCGCCTCTGGAGGGGGAAGAGGTGCTGTTGTGCCCTCTTCACAACTGTGTGGGTGTCTGTGGACCTTAGTGATGTGGACACCGAGGAACTTGACGCACTCGTTCCGCTCCACTATAGCCCTGTCAATGTGGATGAGTGCGTGCTCGCCCCTCCATTTCCTGTAGTCCACGATCAGCTCCTTCGTCTTGCTGACCCTGAGGGAGAGGTTGTTGTCCTGGCACCACACTACCAGGTCTCTGATCTCCTCCTTGTCAGCTGTCTCATCATCGGTGATCAGAAAACTTGATGGTGTTGGAGTCGTGCATGGCCATGCAGTCGTGGGTGAGCAGGGAGTATAGGAGGTGACTAAGCACACACCCCTGAGAGGCCCCCGTGTTGATGGTCAATGTGGCGGATGTGTTGTTAGGTACCCTCACTGCCTGGGGGCGGCCCATCAAGAAGTCCAGGATCCAGTTGTAGAAAGAGGTGTTCAGTCCCAGGGTCCTGAGCTTGGTGATGAGATTGGAGTGGACTATAGTGTTGAATGTTGAGCTGTAGTCAATGAACAGCATTCTTACATAGGCATTCCTTTTGTCCAGGTGGGTGAGGGCAGTGTGGAGTGCAATAGAGGTTGCGTCATCTGTGGATCTGTTGGAGCGAGATGCGAATTGGAGTGGGTCCAGTGTGTCTGGGATGATGGTGTTGATGTGAGCAACGACCAGTCTTACCAAGCCTTTCATGGCTGTGGATGTGCTATGCGGCGATAGTAATTTAGGCAGGTTACCTTGGCGTTCTTGGGGATAGGTTGAAGTTGTCAGTGAGACACTTGCCAGATGGTCAGTGCATGCTTTGAGTACGCGTCCTGATATTCCTTCTGGCTCCGCGGGTTTACAAATGTTAAACCTGTTTAAAGGTATTAATCACATCGGCTACGACGAGCAAGATCACACAGTCACCCGGAACAGCTGGTCTCTCATGCATGGTTTAATATTTCTTGCCTTGAATCAAGCATAAAAGGCATTTAGCTCATCTGATAGGCTCACGTCACTGGCAAGCTCACGGCTGGATTTTCCTTTGTAATCCGTGATAGTTTGCAAGCCCTGCCACATTCGTCGAGCGTCAGAGCCGGCATAGTAGGATTCTATCTTAATCCTGTATAGGTGCTTTGCCTGCTTGATGGCTCATCGTAGCGGGATTTCTTATAAGCATCTGGATTAGTGTCCCGCTTCTTGAAAGCAGCAGCTCAGTGCGGATGTTGCCTGTAATCCATGGCTTCTGGTTGGGGTATGTACGGTCACTGTGGGGACGATGTCGTTAATGCACTTATTAATGAAGCCGGTGACTGATGTGGTAAACTTCTCAATGTTATTGGATGAATCCCGGAACATATTCCAATCTGTGCTAGCAAAACAGTCCTGTAGCGTAGAATCTGGTACAGTACATCGGACCACCTCCATATTGGTCACGTCACTGGTACTTCCTGTTTGAGTTTAAGGGAGGGCGAGGGAGGGTCTTGTATGCGTTTCTGTGTGTGGATTAAAGTAATGTAGAGTTTTGTCGCCTCAAGTTGTACAGGTAACATGCTGGTAAAAATGAGGTAAAATGGATTTCAGTTTCCCTCCATTAAAATCACAGGCCACGAGAAAAGACGTCTCTGGATGTACATTTCTTGTTTGCTTATAGCCCTTTACTTCTCTTTGAGTGTGTTCTTAGTCCCAGAATTGGTTTGTGGTGGTAAATAGACAGCTATGATATTTTTGTGATGAAAACTCTCTTGGTAAATAGTGTGGTCTGCAGCTTATGACGAGGTATTCTAACTCAGGCGAGCATAGCCTCTAGACTTCCTTAACATTAGACATTGCGCACCAGCTGATGTTAACAAAGAGACACACCCCTCCTCCATTCGTCTGACCCGAAGTCTGCCATCTAGGCTTGATGATACATAGAAAACCAGCAAGACATATATTATCCATGTCCTCGTTCAGCCGCGAAACATAGAATATTGCAGTTTTTCAGGTCCTGTTGACAGGATGCATAAATGAACAGAAAATATATAAAAGATCAATAAAATATACTAGAAACATAAATTTCACGGTGTGCCAAAGATAGACACACAGCTGTTTGGTGAACCGGGCCTTGCCAAAGACTATCATCTCTCTGACCTTTCTGCTCCTATTCTCCATCTCTGTCAGTCAAAGGCATACCCCTCATTAGCACTGGGATAGGTGTATGCGTGCTTGCATGCGTGTTCAGTGTGTGGGTGCTTGTGTGTGGGGGCAATCATTACTGTTGTGTGTATGCTTCATACAATATAGTGTTAATATGTGGCAACGTGAGTAATTGAAAGTTGACATTTCTGTCTGTCTTGAGTGTATAGGTGTGTGCATGTGACCAGACAGAATGTATTTATTTCTGTTTGTGTTGCTGGTTTGTGTGTGGGCCTTCCCTAGACTGTGTGTGTGTGTGTGTGTGTGTGTGTGTGTGTGTATGTGTGTGTGTGTGTGTGTGTGTGTGGGGGGGGGGGGGGGGGGGTTGCTGGAGAAAAGAGAGTGAAGCCTATTGATTATTTTAATCCTCCTATTTGTGAGTCTGTGATCCTCTCGGCTCAAGCTTCCACGGGGGGATTGCTAATGGGCCCGAACGCTTCCCTCCTCAGCCCTTTCTCCCTGTCCAATTAACTTTACACTGGAATCTGCCAGGAGAGAGTGTGAGGAGGGTAGACTTCCAAGGTACACCCCACCCATTCTTTTCTACACCACTATCCATCCCCCCAGTCTCCCATAGCCACCAAATTCAGCTAAAACATTTACATCCAGAATACTATTACCACTCACCTTTAATTAAAGATCTGTCTGCTTGTTTTCACTCTGACAAGATGAGACCTCCATTCAGCCAATACTTCAATACCTCAGACTGGTTCACTGAGGGTGGGAGCAGAACAATGGTCTATTCTGTAATTGTAGAGTTTTGCTTGTGGTTTCAGTGGTTAAGTGACAGGATGCTGTCATTTTATATGAGTAAGGAATCACCTAACTGTGGTAATAGTGAGATTAAAAAAATAAAAAATAAAGCCAACATTTCGGTTATTAGGTTTTTCCATTAAATTGTTGGGAGCATATATAGAGTGAGCGACCGTCTTTACTTATTTTTATACAGTTTACTCTTGGTTAGCCAGCACCTCTACAAACATTTTTAGGTGAGCATCAGCTCATGCTAATTTACTAAAATAATAGTGAAATGTGAGATAACAGTAGCTATTTCAGTGGCAGCTGAGAGTTTAAGTTGTGAATGCAATGTACATCCATAAATGCAATATTCGTCCTTAAGTCTGTAACATTCATTGGTTTTCAACTCACCACATAAACAAAGGAAAATAAATTACTGCAGTAACAAATTGACAACGTTTTTGGATTGTAAATAATGACAGCATTAGTGTAAGTCAGAGAGTGACTCAGAGGCGTCTTCACATTGGTTTATTGTAGGTCTTATATATAGTCTTAGGAATTAGTTTTTAGTATTATACATAAAATATACACACACAGCTCAGCTTGCAAGGTACAGTGACAACAATCAATTGATACTGTTCAAAAACAAAAATCAGGTCTCTTTTTCAACAGTAAGTTATTTAACATTGTTTACTGCCAGGGAACACAGCAGAATGCAGCCTGACACAGAGAGAGGTCATGTACACTCACACACAAACTAATCTGTACATTACGTTGGTGTAAATGAGATGGTAGATCGTTGTTGCAATACTGTCCGTTAAGGTATAATACAGGAATAATGTTTTCATCTGACTGATGCAGTTTGATAATAACCAGTGTTCTGTCTCTAGATCAAGCCCAAAGCTCTGTCCTGTAGTTGGACCTGAGACTCGACACACACCGGTATACTGTGTTGTAACATTAATGCACACACATGGAGTAGCAGTATCATCCCTGCTGCAGCAGTGGTTTATTCTGTGGTTTTCCTAATACAACTACTTGTTACAATAGAGCCCTCCTCTGAAGTCCTGTAACATATACAACTACTTACATTAGGTACATGTATGATGCTATAACTACAGATGCGTGTCGCGAGGATCTGTTTTTCATGGTATTGTCTAGGCAGGGCATTTACATTGATGTAAAGATAGTTGTATTTTGTTATGGTATGACAAGATAATAATGTCGCCACACTGAAAATGCCATGAAATCCATTCTGATCGATAACACAAGTGAAACATTATAGATTCTCGTTGCCACTTTGTCAAGTGTTTGCATAACATCTTTGACCGACAGCATCAACCTGAACCTGCATATTTGGATTGCATTTACAATTAGTAATGTATGGTACATTCAATAAAACACACAAAGATGCACATTTCCATTGAAGACACTCTACGGTAGCATATATTTGAAAATGTGAAACTAGTTCTGTACAGAGTACAAGATGAATCCTCAATGTCCATATCCACCCTGTAAACAAACCGTCTGCTTTACCTTTGAAGAAAAGAAGACTCATCTATATACAAATAACCAGTATGATCTAAAGCTCCATCTCTGTGTATGCATTTGACACCCATTTTAAATTGCTATGTTATCAATTGAATGTAAAGTGAATATAGGAATAGTAATCCTATAGTAGTCCCGCCAACAGTTGAGGGTTTATACACAGGATGTCTGGGATCATTAGTGGAACATGATGATGCTCTATCATCCGCCATAAGGTCTGGAAAAATACTGTTTCTGTCTGCCATAAGCCTCATCATTGATATCCTGTGTGTTAGGGACCCCCCCATAGCTGTAGCCAGGGGCCATGTGGGTAAAACTAACAACAACATGATCCTTATCTTTACACACACACACACACACACACCATACTGGATGATGTTCGTGATGTTGCGTGTATTATCAGCTCCGATCAATATATTCATGACTTTTCTCGTTTTGTGTCTTCAGCCGTATTGGAAATCCATCTCGGAGCGAAGAAGGGAGGCGGGAGGCCTCGCAGCCAAGCTCGAAGTGTTCGATTTACAGTCTGCATTCTGAGACTATTTTACTCAATTCCACACTGGTGGTCGAAATGGTCAGCTCCTGTCAATGTAACACTAGATAGGGGAAGTCAATTAATCACTGTGTGTGTGTGTGCATTTCTGTGTGTGTGTGTGTGCATGTAACGCATGCGAGTCATGTATGCTTCCACATACCTGATCATATACACAGATGTGAGTGCATCAGAAGTGAATATACACACTCCACTCCATACGTATGTATTTGGACAGTGAAGCTGCATTTTTTTAAATTTGTCTCTATACTCCAGCATTTTGGATTTGAGAACACATGTTTCATATGAGGCAACAGTACAGAATGTCATCTTTTATTTGAGGGTATTTTCATGCATAGGCTATCTCTTTTACTGTTAATAAATGAAAGCACTTTTTGTATCTAGTCCCTATTGGGCAATTTTTTTCTCTCCAAAACACACACAAAAAACGCAAATGCATACAACAAGTTTTTAGAGTCACAAGCTTGATGTAGTCATTGTGTGCAAGGATTATGGGACCAAATACTTTTAACATTTGACTACTTTAATACACAATAAGTGAATTTGTACAAATACTTATGACTTATTCAAATGGATAAATAAAGTGCTTTGATACATAAAGTGCTTTGATTTCTAAACTGTAAAACGGATATGTATGAAAATAACCCTAAAATTAAAGGTGACATTCTGCACTGTCGCCTTACATGAAACATTATATCTCAAATCTAAAATGCTGGATTAAAAAAAAAAAATCCTTCACTGTCCACATACATATGGAGGGGAGTGTATGTAACTTTAAGAATATACACAATATCAAGATGATATATTTTTTTGTCTTGACATAATTCTTGTTTATCACCACATACTTACATGCTAGTTTAATTTAAATATCTGTGATTCAGGGATATCATGAGAATTACACAACACAGTAATATTAATTTAAAAAAAATTAAATGTAAAATATATACTTTCTTTAGACCTGCAGGCGGACCGGACCCCCTGCAGTACCTCCGCGGACCCATAGCCATGGGGAGTAAGGGTGCTGCAGCACGACAAACGAATGGACATGTGGGTGTGTATATTAAATTAACATTTCTATATACACACTTGCACATTAGATGCCTTCTAACTGCACTTGGTTTGGAATGTTATGGTTTGGCCACTATCCAAACTTTTAAAGACATAAAAAACACAGAGCAAATATACATTTTCCTTTTCCCACTGCATCTGTTCCTTTAAATAATGTGTGTGTTTTAGCAATAGAGAGAGAGAGAGAGAGAGAGAGAGAGAGGTTTAGAGAATCAGGTTGGATGAGAATCCTGAAGAAGGTGCTGTATATGTTTGCCTGGGAAATTGTTTGTTTGTGTGGTTGTATGTTTGTGTGTGTGTATGTGTAACGCATGAATGCCATCAGTCAGGGTAGATGAGGAAGCCAGAGAAGGTGCTGTATTTGTTGGTGTTTCCTCCGTGGACTTTACCCCCATCGAGCTGCACACACACTTCGTCCCCCACGTCCAGGTGCAGGATGACACTGTTGGAGGCATAGTCATAGTTCAGATCAGCATCCTGGGCTATGGCACTGGCCCTCACCTGAGAGAGAGAGGAACAAAGAGAGAAAGAGAGACGGAGAGACAGAGAGGGACAAAGAGAGAGAAAGAGACAGAGAAGGGGGGGGTGGGGTGGGGTGGTAGGTTGGAGAAAGTGACTAAGTAGACAAGTGGATAAATAATACAGACATGGAAAGCACATAATCTAATTGCATGTATTTAATCCAGAAAAAAGACCTAATTCATTTGGCTGTGATGTGTTTATACATGTACAGTACTATATAATGTAATATCTCAGCCTATGTCTGTTACGTTCGTTGTTGGAATGAGACCAAGGTGCAGCGTGGTAAGCGTACATCGTACTTTATTAGATGAACACCAAAAAAAAAAAAAAATTGCCGGAGGAACCGGACCGTGGATCATCGCCGGGGACTCCGGACTGTAGATCGTCACCGGAGGAACCAGACCGTGGATCGTTGCCGGAGGAACCGGACCGTGGATCGTCGCCGGAGGAACCAGACCGTGGATCGTCGCGGACTCCGGACCGTAGATCGTTGTCGCGGACTCCGGACTGGGAACCGTCTCTGGAAGCTCCGGACTGGGGACCGTCGCTGGAGGCTCCGGACTGGGCACCGTCGCTGGAGGCTCCGGACTGGGCACCGTCGCTGGAGGCTCCGGACTGGGGACCGTCGCTGGAGGCTCCGGACTGGGAACCCTCGCAGGCGGCTCTGGACTGGGAATCCCTGCTGGAGGCTCTAGACTGCATACCGTCGCTGTAGACTCTGTACCGCAGACCGTCGCTGGTGGCTATGGACCACAGACCATCGCTGGAGGCTCTGGACCGCAGACCGTCGCTGGAGGCTCCGGAACGCGGACCGTCGCTGGAAGTTCCGGACCGTGGACCGTCTCCGGAGGTTCCGGACTGTAGACCGTCTCAGGAGGTTCCGGACCGTGGACCGTCTCCGGAGGTTCCATCACTGGAGGCTTCGTACCATGGATCATCACTGGAGGCTTCGGGCCATGGATCATCACTGGAGGCTTCGTGCCATGGATCATCACTGGAGGCTTCGGGCCATGGATCATCACTGGAGGCTTCGGGCCATGGATCATCACTGGAGGCTTCGTGCGTGGAGTAGGCACAGGACGTACCTGTGGGATCTTCTGTTACGTTCGTTGTTGGAATGAGACCAAGGTGCAGCGTGGTAAGCGTGCATTGTACTTTATTAGATGAACACCACAAAAAAAAATATATATAAACTAACGTAAAGTTCTGCAGGGCTAGACAGCAACTATGCAAAAACAAGATCCAACAAACTAAGGTGGGGAAAAGTATGATCCCCAATCAGAGACAACGATAGACAGCTGCCTCTGATTTGGAACCATACCCGGCCAACAAAGAAATAGACAAACTAGAATGCCCACCCAAATCACACCCTGACCTAACCAAATAGAGAATTAAAAAGGCTCTCTAAGGTCAGGGCGTGAAAATGTCGGCCTTCAGTCCCTAAATGGATTACCCCAGAGAACACTGCTTCTCCAGCTGCTCTCTCCTCATCTGACTATGTGTTCTCTCATAGTCCTAGAGCATCTGGTCCTCGTGGTGTTGGCATAGGGCTACTCATTTTTCCTAAAAGGAGATTTGATCTTTTCCCCCTCTCTCACCTGTCCATTTCCTCACTTGAATTCCATGCTGTCACTGTCACTTGTCCACTCAAGCTTAACATTGTTGTCATCTATCGCCCAACAGGTGCCCTTGGAGAGTTCTTCAATGAGCTTGACACTTTGATAAGCTAATTTTCCGATGATGGCTCACCACTCATTGTACTGGGCAACTTCAAACTCCCGACTCCTGACTTCATCTAATTTCTTTCCACCTCTTTCTTTCCCCTCCTTGCCTCTTTTGACATCACACTTTCTCAGTCCCCTCCCACTCGCAAGGCAGGCAATACGCTTGACCTCATCTTTAGTAGAGGCTGTTTGCCTACTGATCTCACTGCAACCCCCCCCCCTTCAGATCTCTGATCACTACTTTGTTTCTTTTTCTCTCCTTCTCTCCTCCAACCTTACCCGCTCAGCTCCTACCCAGATGGTCATGTGCCATCACAATATTCTCTCTCTCTCTCCCACTATTCTCTTCTTTTCTATCCTATCATCTCTTCCTGCTAAATCCTTCTCCCTCCTTTCTCCTAACTTTGCCTCGACGAGCCTACTCTCCCTCCTTTGACTCTAACTGTTCCCTTTTCTGCCGGCCGGCTCGACCCTCCCGTCCTGCTCTGTGGCTGAGTGACTCACTGCATGCCCACAGAACAAGGCTGCGGCTGCTGGACAAAAATGGAGGACAACTAAACACTGGCGGACCTATCATCCTTCCACTTCCTCCTCTCTACCTTCTTTTCTTCTGTATCCACTGCTAAAGCCACTTTCTATCACTCTAAATTTCAAGCCTCTGCTTCCAACCCTGGGAAACTCTTTTCCACCTTCTCCTCCTTCCTTAATCCTCCACCTCCTCCCCCTCCCTACTCCCTCTCTGACGACTTTGTCAACCACTTCGAAAAAAAGGTTGACGACATTCGCTCCTCATTCACTCAGCCTACTGAGTCCACTGGTCCTCCTCACACAGAACTACCATATGCCTTGACCTCTTTCTCCACTCATTCTCCAGTTGAAATCCTGTGACTATTGATGTCCAGTCACCCGACAACCTGCCCTCTCAACCCCATCCTCTCTTCCCTTCTTTAGACTATCTATGGAGACTTCCCATTCCTCACTTCCCTCATCAACTCATCCCTGACCACTGGTTCCGTCCCCTCTGACTTCAAGATGACCAGAGTCGCTCTCCTCCTCAAGAAACCAACATTCGACCCCTCTGATGTCAAAACTACATACCGGTATCCCTTCTTGAGCGTGCGTCTCTGACCAACTCTCTCGTTATCTCTCTCAGAATGATCTTCTTGACCCTAACCAGTCAGGCTTCAAGACGGGTCACTCAACTGAGACTGCTCTCTTCTGTGTCACGAAGGCTCTCCGCTCTGCCAAAGTTGACTCGCTCTCCTCTCTTCTCATCCTCCTAGATCTATCCACTACCTTTGACACCGTGAACAATCAGATCCTCTTCTCCACCCTGTCAGGGCTGGGCATCTCAGGCTCTGCACACTCCTGGATGGCATCCTACCTGGCAGGATGCTCTGCTGGTGTCCCCCAGGGCTCGGTTCTAGGCCCTTTCTTCTTTTCCCTATGCACCGTCACTCAGGTCCGGCATATCCTCTGATGGTCTTTCCTATCATTCCTATGTAGATGACACTCAACTACTTTTCTCATTCTCCCTTCTGACACACCGGTGGCGACATGCATCTCTGTGTGTCTGGCAGATATCTTAGCTTGAATGTCAGCCCACCACTCCAAGCTCAACCTCGACAAGACAGAGCTGCTCTTCCTCTCGGGGAAGTCCTGCCCGCTCCAAGACCTCTCCATCACGGTCAACAACTCCACGGTGTCACCCTCCCAGAGTACAAAGAACCTTGGCATGACCTTGGACAACACCATGTCATTCTCTGCAAACTTCAAAGCAGTGACTCACTCCTGCAGGTTTATGCTCTACAATATCCGTTGAGTACATTCCTCCCACAGGAAGCGGCGCAGGTCCTAATCCAGATATTTGTCATCTACCATCTGGACTATTGCAACTCTCTGTTGTCTGGGCTCCCCACTTGTGCCATCAAACCCCTGCAACTTATCCAGAATGTAGCAGCCCGTCTGGTGTTCAACCTTCCCAAGTTCTCTCATGTCACCCCGCTCCTCCGTACACTCCACTGGCTTCCAGTTGAAGCTTGTATCCACTACCAGACCATGGTGCTTGCCTACTGAGCAGCAAGGGGAACTGCCCATCCCCACCTTCAGGCTATGCTCAAACCCTACATCCCAACCCAAGCACCCCGTTGTGATATTGCTGGTCTCTTGGCTGTCCCATCCCTACAGGAGGTCAGCTCCTGCTCAGTCCAGTCAAAGCTCTTCTCTGTCCTGGCACCCCAATGGTGGAACCATAGAGATCCTATTAAATAACTAGAGGGGCTATGTCATCCCACATGAAAAAATACTATTGTGTATACTATGGTAGGAATACTGTAGTGTTTTTGCATACTTTACTGTAGTATTTACAGTTTACTATAGTATAAATACTGTAGTAAAAAAAGAGTAGTACATACTATAGTAACTACTGTAGTGTTTTTGCAGACTAGTATTTACTGAAGTGTTTTGCGGACTGTAGTATGGTATACTGTAGAATTTACTGTCGAGTTTGTGCAAACTGTAGTATACTGTAGTATTTACTGTAGTGTTTTGGGGGGGACACTACTGTAGTATTTACTAAAGTGTTTGTGTATTATTATCTTTGACAATGAAGTGGGGGGCTTTCTCCTTGAGGAAACCTACTGGAGAAATACTAAAATATCACACTTTCTATAACCTGTAGGTAGGTAGGACAAAGAGTTCAGAGCTTCTACTCTTTTCTATAACCTGTAGGGAACAAAATATATTGTCTATACTTGGGTTTAGGTTTCTCACTTACGGGCGGGACAAATTGGGATATGCAGGAGGGGAACACACAGTGTATATGCAAATTAAATACTGTAGTATTTACTATAGTTTAAATGTTTTGGGGGTTTTGTGGACTGTAGTGTTCTTGTGGACATTTCTGTAGTATTTACTACAGTGTTTTTTTGTGTTGCTAATACTGTAGTGTTTAGTATAGTATACTACTACTACTACTACTACTAGTATACAAAGTACTACACACGATTGAGGTTTACTACAGTGTGTAGTATAGTATTCTACAGTATACTACAGTTTACTACATAATTATATAGTAAGTACTGTGGTATTCTATAGTAAATTCAAATCAAATTAAATCACATTTTATTTGTCACATGCGCCGAATACAGCAGATGTAGACCTTACAGTGAAATGCTTACTTACAAGCCCTTAACCAACAATGCAGTTTAAAGAAAATACTAGTGGTGCAACGGATCACAAAACGGTTTTGAGTCACGGATTGGATAATATTTCGGATCAGCAAAAAAAAAGAAGGGAGACAAATGAAACTTTGCTTTCCATTTATTACTTAAAGAACACTTAAAGCAAGGAACTTTTCAATGTTTAAATAACATTTTTAAATAAAATATTCAATACTCAATTGTTAAATTAAAGTGCAATATGAGGCATGATACCTTCTTCCTTAGAACAATAGTGAATGTAAAAATAGCTTGTGTCTTCATCATCAATACAAAGTAAAAAAAGAAAGCAGCAAAGCAGACCTGAGCTTATAACTTCACATTGCTTTTTCAAAAAGATGATGTCTACATTGTCTGGGGAGAGGGAAGACCTCTTTACAGTCACTATGTCCCCTGCTGTGGAGAACACCCTCTCACTAGGAACTGAAGTGCCAGGCACAGCCAGGTAGCATCTTGCCATCATGGCAATGTGAGGGTATTTACACTCATTGCGTTTCACCATGCCACTGGATCACCATCCACTGGAATGCCGCTTGCTGCCTTGTAGGATGCCACCTCCTCTTTGATGGTGTTGACAAACATCTTGCCTGTGTCCTTGCTCACAAAAGTCTCCCCGAAAAGCTCCTTCATGGCCAAATTATTTTGTGGAGGAGATGCCTCTGAGTCTGCTCCGGTCGGCTCTGTGGCTTGACCCTGCAGAAAAAATGACTTGATCTATGAAACAAACAAATTATTTATTTTCATATTTCATAGAACTATAATTGTGGCAATAACATTTAATAAAAGACATTATTATCCAATCAAAAATGATGATTCTTATAGCAATAGCATAGACTTAGATTAGACTGCAGTATATTTATTATTTAAGTAATTCACTTTTATTTATTTGTTTACCTCTTCAGTGGCCTCAATGTCTGTGGTGAGATCACTGTATGTCCTCCGGTGTAGGGTCTAGGTGAGACAGGGACTTGAACCTTGGATCCAGTGCAGTAGATCTATGAAGGTAGTCCTGTACATTAGGGGGGTATCTGGGGTTCAGGTCCTGTCTAAAGGCAGCCTTGACATCTCTAGTGATGGTGCTGTCTTCCTCACTTGGGGCCATGGATTGTAGAATCCTTGTTTTCAGAGGTAGGATCACAGACCAGACGGTGCCGTTTTAGTGCTCAATAGGGTTGTAACCGTTTTGAGGGGTTTGAGCACCTGGAGGACCTCCTTTGCCACTTTCACGTCATCATCAGACAAGGTGACGATGTCTTTATTTTTTTCCAGGGTCTTCTCTGTCAGTGCAGAGTATACAGCTGCCTGCTGCTCAAGATAGCTCTCCAACATGTCATAAGTGGAGTTCCATCTTGTTGTGACATCATGTATGAGCTTTTGGGTTGGTAGCTGTAGCATTTCTTGCTTGGTCTTAAAACTTCTTTGGGATAGGGGGCAGTATTTTCACATCCGGATGAAAAGCATGCCCAGAGTAAACTGCCTGCTACTCAGGCCCAGAAGCTAGGATATGCATATTATTAGTAGATTTGGATAGAAAACACTCTGAAGTTTCTAGAACTGTTTGAATGATGTCTGTGAGCTCATATGGCAGGCGAAAACCTGAGAAGAATCCAACCAGGAAGGGAGAAATCTGAGGTTTGTAGTTTTTCAAGTCTTTGTCTATCCAATATCCTGTGTAAATGGGGTCAGATTGCACTTCCTAAGGCTTCCAGTAGATTTCAACAGTCTTTAAAAAGTTGTTTCAAGCTTCTATTGTGAAAGGGGAGCGAATAAGAGCTGTTTCAACAAGTGGTCAGCCTGAAAGCCGTTAGTTGTGTCTCGTGCGTGGCCTTGAGCGCGATGGTCGTTCTCTTTCCTTTCTATTGACAACGGAATTGTCCGGTTGGAATATTATTGAAGATTTATGATAAAAACATCCTAAAGATTGATTATATACATCGTTTGACATGTTTCTACGAACTTTAATGGAACTTTTTGACTTTTCGACTTTTCGTCCGTCAAATGCGCTTTGTGCATTTGGATTAGTGAACTAAACGCTAGAACAAAAAGGAGGTATTTGGACATAAAGGTGGACTTTATCGAAGAAAACAAACATTTATTGTGGAACTGGGATTCCTGGGAGTGCATTCCGATGAAGATCATCAAAGGTAAGTGAATATTTATAACGCTATTTCTGACTTTTGTTGACTCCACAACTTGGCGGGTATCTGTATGGCTTGTTTTGGTGGCTGAGCGCTGTACTCAGATTATCGCATGGTGTGCTTTTGCCGTAAAGCTTTTTTGAAATCTGACACAGCGGTTTCATTAAGGAGAAGTTTATCTTTAATTCAATGTATAACACTTGTATCTTTCATCAACGTTTATGATGAGTATTTCTGTAAATTGATGTGGCTCTCTGCAAATTCACCGGATGTTTTGGAGGCAAAACATTACTGAACATAACGCGCCAATGTAAACTGAGATCTTTGGATATAAATATGAACTTTATCGAACAAAACATACATGTATTGTGTAACATGAAGTCCTATGAGTGCCATCTGATGAAGATCATCAAAGGTTAGTGATTAATTTTATCGCATGGTATGCTTTCGCCGTAAAGCCTTTTTGAAATCAGACACTGTGGCTGGATTAACAAGAAGATTATCTGTAAAATGGTGTATAATACTTGTATGTTTGAGGAATTTTAATTATGAGATTTATGTTGTTTGAATTTGGCGCCCTGCAATTTCACTGGCTGTTGGCGAGGTGGGACGCTAGCGTCCCACATATCCCAGAGAGGTTTTAAGCGGCTGTTGTGCTTCGGTGGAAAAAGGAAACCACCTTCCTAATCCTCCCAAGGAGGCGGTCCATCTGGTTCACTGAGATTCCCCTTTGGGATGCTAAATTGATCACATGTGCAAAGCAAGCTATCTGTGGCCCCAGTCCAGCTTCTAACACTGCATTTACCTGGCATTATCTGTGGTGATTGGGATATTGCTATTGGGCCTCTCTAGCTTCTACTCTGCTACTGCTCTGAGCAGTACCTGCGCCAGATTTGTGCCTGTGTGACTCTCATAGAGGGGGCGTGTCTGTAGCACCGGACTTCCTATCTCCCACTCCTCTGTGGTGTAGTGAGCAGTCACAGTCACGTAGCTTTCCGTTGCCCTGGAGGTCCACCCGTATGTGGTGAGGGAAACAGAGGATGCCTTGGATAATTCGGCGACAATTTTGATATTTTCCTGTTCATTAAGATCTGGCATGATCTTCATACTGAAGTGGGTGCGTGAGGGGATTTCGTAGCGTGGCTCAAGTACTTTCACCATATTTTTAAACCCTTTGCTTTCCACAACAGAGTACGGCCTCATGTCTGCAGTGATAAACATCCCAATAGATTTGGTGATGGCTTTAGTCCGGTCTGATTCTGCAGCAAAGGGCTTAAATGCCGCGGTCAGAAGTTGTCTCTTGGCTGAGTTGGGCTCCCGTCACTGACAAACCAGGGTGATGACGCTATAAATATGTGCCTATGCTCCATGTATTTCCATGATCATATGGCTTTCTTGTGGCACAATGCCTACACACCATAATGGTGTTGTACACCACCCTTCTTCCATCATATTTGACAGGGAAACCAACATGCTCCCATACATGAGACTTGAATGAAGCGAGAGGCTTTTCCAGTTCTTCAGCTCCTCCGCTAGCCATGGCTGTCACTGCTCTTTTTTCTTCTTTGCTTTTTGCAACGCGAGCATCCGCGAGTGATTCATTGGGATTCAACATGCCTGGTTCACGTGAACAGTACACACAACTGCTTAAAAAAGAATCAAATCAACCTTCAGGCTTCAGAGTAAAACACAGCACGCATCTGTCTTGTCTTTATCTTTTCACTGCAACTCTGCAACGATATTTAGGGAATTATTACTTTAAAAAGTAACAGCGACAGTAAAACTGTATTTCACACTATGATGGTTAAACTTTGCAAATGATCTGCGGTTCACATGCGTGCCGAACCGTAGGGGGTGATCCTCACGGATCAACTAAGGTCCGTTACACCACTAGAAAATAGCTAAAAAAAGTAAGAAATAAAAGTAAGAAATAATGAAAGAGCAGCAGTAAAATAACAATAGCGAGGCTATATACAGGGGGTACCGGTACAGAGTCAGTGTGCAGGGGCACTGTGGTATTTGTTATGTGGGATGAACCTTCAAAGTTGCATTTTACTTATGCAATAAAATAAAAGTAAGGCACGCGATATATCAGAGATTGTGTAATGGAATTATTGTCAACTTAAAATATTGTCATATAATTATAAATACAGTTTATATTGGTTCCATACCAAGTTTCTGTGTAAATAGCCTCTAAAATATATACAAACAGAATGTATAAATTGTTTTTCTTGGAAAATGTCAGTACTTGTTGCATTTACAACTTGTCTAAGTCCTATCATCAACTGAATTCAGTCAGTGTATTGCTGTGGATTCACTGCATTGTTTGATTGGAATGCTGGCATATTGGTGGTTAATTTGAAATATCCTCTTAAACTGTGTGGTTAGTTAGCTAACAAATACACAGTGCAGATAAATACTTCACATTCATTATTACAGTACTGGCAAACCATGTTTGACCAATTCACCTATCAAAAGGGCTGACCTTTATCCCATTATAAGAAGGTTCATGTCTATTCTAGTATTCTAAATCCTTATTCTATGGGTGGAACCAGCTTCCCCGTGATGCTAGGACAGCTAAGTACCTGCCCCTCTTCCAAAACCATCTGAAACCCTACATCTTCAAAGAGTATCTTAAATAAGACATCTCAGTCTTATTCCATCCCACACCCATTTCCTTGCACTCATCTTCTCCTACGAGCACTGACTTTGCTGATAATTTCCTTATTGAGGAAAAATGTACTTACTACGACTGTGATATGTGGTTGTCTCACCTAGAGCGATGAATGCACGAACTGTAAGTCACTCTGGATAAGAGTGTCTGCTAAATGACTAAAATGTAAACATGTAGACTCTTGCACTCCCACGCCCCCTTGTAACCCTTCCTGCTGTCTCTGCTTCCTCATACACCACCCCACCACAGACAACCTTGCCCACTGGCCGGGACCCATCTTTTCCACTGAGCAACCACTCTAACTCTCCTCTCTGTGGTACATTAGCCTCATGTCTGTAATGTAATCATGGCCTGAGGTTGAGCCTTGGTCGTCATGGTCATCTAAATGTTCATTACTGGGATGAGAAGGACACGGGGGAATATGGGCCGATTATGGCTCATCCCTATGTGTTAATTTACAACTACCCTTCCAAGACTATCTCCCCAACACACATACTGTAAATCATAAATATTCACTACTAATGGCCCAAAAGAAGGAATATGGGTATTTCCCCACTGTCTCTATTTCTTATTTTTACCTCTCTCTTTTTCTCAGCTTCCCTCCTCCAATCTTCCCTCTATCCATCTTTTATCTCTCCATCCCTCTCTCTCCTCCCATTTCCCATCTCATTCCCTTTTCTCTCTCCGAGCCGTGTAATATTATTTCCTCCTTCACTCTGGGGTCTTTGTATAATGTCATCGGTACAGAGGCCTTCCTGTCCAATGTATTGCTCTAAATAGAAGAGCTGTGTATTGACCTTTGACCCAGAGCCTTCATTGAGAACACAACCTCACACTCGATTTATCGGGATGTCCAGCACCTGTTGCAGTGGAAGAATGATAGAGAGCGCCTCCTAGATGGTTTAGTTGGGGTCAGGGAAGACATGCTTCAACAGAGCATCAATCTTAATGTTCCTCATAGTCATAATATAGAAATCAGCTTAATGTGATTAGAACATGGTTTTAACTGAGCTTTGCTTTCCTATTTAATAATTAGGTATTTTACCAACTCTCACCAGTCATGCATTTATATGTATGCCTCAAGCAATTATAAAAGTATATTCCATTTATATTCATTATACATGGTAAAACATAGGAAAAGACACTGCTCATGGTATACACATTTTGTGTACACAAATGGCCTATAATGAGTTGCACTACATCTTAAGTTGTGCCATTTCTTAATTGTCTGTTTGTAGCCCTAATTACTAAAGCTGCTTATAATGAATAGTTACATCACCAGATAAATAGCCAACTGCTCAAGCATGGGATCCATTTAATCGTGGAAAAATTAAATACACTAGCGCATCTATATTAATTAATGCAAATCTGATACCCTCACTCCATCCTTGTCTCTCTCCCAGGGCCTAGGCCTGGCTGAGGATATGTTCCATCATCTCAACCTGTCACCAAGTCCCTGTCCCCTATGATCGCTTAGACATATCAAATGAAACTAACCATTTCTCCATAACCTGGTTGGCAATAACGATTTTTTTTTGCACATATCATCAATTTAACTGATTAGGCTACTCACTATAGTTTCCCATATTCCTAAAGGCCAGAATATCTCTTTCCATGTACAGCTTGTTGCATGGGCCTTTTTTCTTCTTCCCAAAGACTCACATGAATCGATCCGTTCCTTTGTTGTTTTTAATTCAACTCACATCACTCCATTAATTGTTCTGTCTCTCCCTCTCCGCCTAACACCCCCTCGATCATCCTCCCTCCGTCCGCACCCCCTCACTATCTCTTCATTCTGGACCCATCTATCCATCTTTTTTTGTCCTTTCCCCAGAATGAGATGCAGGTCACGCTTGAGGTTTTTTCCCCTGCCATGGCAGTGTTGGCGGGAGCGGCGGCTAAGCGTGTCCCTGTCCGGTCTAAATTGGATTGATTAACGGCGCGCTGCTGTGCCAGGTCTCCCGGGACCCCCTCCAACACCCCCCCCCCCCCCCCCCCAAACTCCAGAGGCTACAGGGCTCGGTAATTGGTAGTCGAACAGCCATGGCAGCTCCCTCCTTAATGGCTCCCACTCCTCAATAACTCCATACAATCACAATAAATGGGGCCACAGAATAGGCTACTGCGGTCAGATGGTCTCCTGAAACAGTGGCGGGAGGTCAGAATAAAAATCTATGCTTGGCTACACACACTGTTGTCTATAAAAGCTGCTGGACTAGTAGTATTTTCTTTAGTCATCTATATTGTTTTTTTTTATGTATCTCAGGTAGACTGGAGACACATAAAGGAATTGCATCTTTTAAAGATCTTTTTCCATCTTCTATAGACTTCCTGTTCTCCGAGAGAAATGAATGACTCCCGTGAGGAGGATCTGTGATGTGGTTTTGTGTAAACAAAATTGAGAACGGAGAGGCTGACTTGCTGTCAATTCCAACATCTGTCTACATGGTTGAGTGGCATTAATCCCCTGACATTCTCTGAGTTGTGTTTTGAGGGGCGGGCAATCTTTTTCCATAGATGTATAGCTAGGCGGCTTATGTTAATCTACACTGGGTTGTTGTGGTTTAGGGTTAAGGTTAGTATTCTAGTTTGGTATGGGCCTTGCCACATCCTTTTAATTATTAATCTGTCATTCTCTCTTGGTAGCACTTGGTCATTCCTGGTTCACAGGTGGGACATTTGTGTAGAAATGTGGTAGCAATACAACTACGAACCAAAGCTAGTCAGTAGGCATGTCATGATTGTTGGTCACATTGGTATCATACGATATATAGTCTAATAAGTATCAGGCGATATCATTAATAGTATCAGACGATCCATCGCCATATAAGTATTGGCCGATAATGGCAACAACAAAAAATAACAACATAAAAATGGTTTCTGAGAATCTTTTTCATAAGAAATATGAAATAGTAAAGCATCTTATTAGCCATCATGGTCAAGAAAATATTGGTTATTAGTATCAGCCCTGAATTTCCCAATGTCGAGCTTTCAGAGCAATTGGCCAGCTTTTACTTAACGTATGACACTGCCCAGTTTTGAATTCAAGGTCAAATGGCATGAGCGTTCTGTCTATTTGAATATCCCAAAGCTACCAATATGCTACCTTCAACCTCCTTCAAACTGCATGCAGAGACATCAAAATGGTATACATGAGTTCGTCTGGCTCCCAAGTCCAACATACCAAAGTATCCCTTTAAAGGGTCATAACAAGGGCTGTGAAAGTGCTGGCGTGTACCCCTCCTCCCTGCAATGACCCTTTAAACATGGCATTCAGCTAATTATATTTGCTAGCGATAAGGAGGCCTGGTTATTTATGACTTCTGGCACAGAGCCATAGGGGACATTACTTCACCAAGGCTCAGACAGCAGAAAATATATTCAGTCGCTGACATTTAATGTGTAATGTTTATGATTAATGTATAGTTGCATTGTACTAATATAACCTAGTGGCTCAACAGCAATTCTGCCCAACAATGAAGCGTCATGGTGTAACATTTAAAAACCATGTTGGTGAAACCAATGTATGAAAATGAGAATACATGTACTGATGAAGTCAAATATATTTCAACTTTTCACTACAATGGAGCGGAATGTTCTGTTTTTTCCTTTCAAAACTGGTTAAAATGGCTACTTTTACCCTGTAGGCACCTGCAACTTACCACAGGTGAGATACACAACACATTAAATTAGAATTATTCCCTCCAACCAATTTTGAATTTTGAATAATTTAGTCCTGGCCATTTCTTTGAAGTAAAAAAATCTAAATTTCAGTTTAGATTTTATTTCTTGGTCCTGTGCAGTTCTAAATCAAACAAATACTCGTGTGAACACAAAAGTTTTTCAATTTCAACTTATTTTAGAAGAAATAGTGAATCATGCAAAGGTGCATTTTGTATGTAGGGTCTTATTTATGATGTTACCCTCAACTCTAAAGTAAGTGCATGGTCAAACAGCAACGAGAAATTAGTAATTTGTATAAATAAATAGAGCATACCAATTACAGAGCATATTGTAAATACTACCACCATAACTGTTACCGTACCAGAATTTACACAAAGGGAACAGGCGGAGCAGTCTGATTAGAGAACCAGAGCAGTGAATCTCAGTTTGGGCTCTCACCCAGTAACTATCAAAATGAAACCTTGTTTTCTCTAAGAGGGGAGGAGGGGGAGCAGTGGGAGTGTGAAAGAGAGAAAGGCAAATCGGGATTATTGTCAACTGCAGTGGAGATTGATATCGACAAGGGAGTGAATTCCTGTCTGTTGGCCAAATGACGTGCCGACTTGAGCTGCTGCTGGGGAGAGCGAGGGCCCGTGGGACGACAGGGAGGATAACACTGCCTCCACTTTTCATTATTGGGGCACCATTAAATAGGAGAGGGAGAGAGATAGAGAGAGATGGACAAAGGGAAGGAGCTAAAGACACCGAGAGGAGAGAGGGAGGTGGAGACAGAGAGTCCGTGGAGAGCAGAAGGCAGAGAAGGAGAGTCGGGAGAGTACAGGGGAAAAGGGAATGGGGTAAAGAGAAACGAGAGGAGAGGGATGGTGAAAACGAGGGTAAGTGAGAGAGATTTAGAATGAGACCACAGGAGGGAGCAGCTGCGTGCCACTTTAACAGTCCAAGCACAAGATGGGTGAGGGGAGCCAAACTGGAGGGGGGCTGGAGTATGGGGAGGGAGGGAGCCCACTGGGTAACAAACTGATCAAGCGAGCCTATTTCAGGGGGGCAAGAATGAGACTGGGGAGGTGGGGGTCTGCGTAGTCTCTGTTATTTTGGTGTTTTTCAGTGGTGCCCTGCTCCTCTGGTAATAAAACTGACAGGATTCATTCACCGTGATGTACAGACCTCTCAGAGCGGAGCGAGAAGATTGAGAGGGGTCTCTTAAACTCACCTGTGGGACCACTATGGGCAGAGAGGCAGGGGTCGAGGAGGGGGGAGAACTGATGGAAATATCCAGTTTATGCAATGCTATGGCGCTCTGTCTGTCTATCTCTCTCTCTCTCTCTCTGTCTATCTCTCGCTCTCTCTGTCTGTCTGTCTGTCTGTCTGTCTGTCTGTCTGTCTGTCTGTCTGTCTGTCTGTCTGTCTGTCTGTCTGTCTGTCTGTCTGTCTGTCTGTCTGTCTGTCTGTCTGTCTGTCTGTCTGTCTGTCTGTCTGTCTGTCTGTCTGTCTGTCTGTCTGTCTGTCTCTCTCTCTCTGGTCAGCGTTAAGGTGTGCTCTGTTACCATTAGGGTGGTGGTTGTGGAAAACCTTTAGCAACCATGTGGGTCTGACCCCTATTTGGCATGCTAAATGTTAATATATTGTCATGACACTCTGGACCTAAGGTGAAGACGTTGATTAGAAAGTCCCTAATTGGCTCTGGGCTGGGACGTACCAATGGTGGAGACTGTTCAATTGGATATGAAGGAGTTTCAGCTACAGACGACTCTACCTGAAGCGCATCAACTATAAAGCAGCAATAGATTGAGCAATGACATTAAGTTAAGTGACAGTCAGTCACAGGTCATTTGCTACCCCCTATTGACAATTTGGAAATATTGGGATCCTTGCGATATTTACCAATACAAACACGTATGCTGGCAGGTAGATGCACAAGTATGCACACAGGCAGGCAGACACAAGCATGCATGCACACACACACATTTTCTTGGACCTTGCTAACCAGTGTTTTCTCCTCCATATCATCTGATTACAATTCTATCTATGTGTGTGTACATAGCCCATCTGTAAATAGCCCATCCAACTACCTCATCCCCCATACTGTTATTTATTTTGCTCCTTTGCACCCCAGTATCTCTACTTGCACACTCATCTTCTGCACATCTACCACTCCAGTGTGTAATTGCTTTATTGTAGGTATTTCGCCACTATGGCCTATTTATTGCCTCATTTACACACACTGTATATAGACTTTTTCTATTGTATTATTGACTCCATGTTTGATTATTCCATGTGTAACTCTGTGTTGTTGTTTGTGTTGCACTGCTTTGCTTTATCTTGGCCAGGTCGCAGTTGTAAATGAGAACTTGTTCTCAACTGGCCTACCTGCTTAAATAAAGGTGAAATAAAATAAAATAAATAAAAGTGTGGTTGGGTCTTGCAAACATCACGTGACTGATTAAACATTTACCTCACATGTTCAGCCAATCCAAAGACATCTCACACTGCTGCCATTTTCATAAAGGGATCAAGCTGTCATGGTGGGGAGAAATTCTTCATTGGCTATCTTTAGTTCCCTCATTATATAATACCATGAGTCATGGGTTAATGCCATACTTTTAGCCTTCACTGTCTATTCTGGCAAATGTTATACTTCCAACGTCATATACACGTTCATGATCTCTAAGGGCTAAATGCTCTATATCCTCCCGTACACAGAAAATGGTCTTTATCAAACCCATCCTGACATTTGAACACTCCTCAATGAGAAAACCCAACCTTTGGGATGAACTATTGAAGTGTGAGGCAAAATGAGAAGGAAAACAAAGACAAGACAAAAGACCGGAAAAGGAAGAGAAGGGATGCCTATTAGTCTGCACTGTATAAAGGCCAGTGATGATTAGAGAAATGTATGGACATATAGTGTGTGTGTGTGTGTGTGTGTGTGTGTGTGTGTGTGTGTGTGTGTGTGTGTGTGTGTGTGTGTGTGTGTGTGTGTGTGTGTGTGTGTGTGTGTGTGTGTGCGTGCGTGCGTGCGTGCGTGCGTGCGTGCGTGCGTGCGTGCGTGCGTGCGTGCGTGCGTGCGTGCGTGCGTGCATACAAGTGTGTGTGTGAGTGAGTGCGTGAGGGAGAAAGAAACACACAGCAAAACTGCATTTGTGGTGTACTGATTCATGAATGTCCTCCTGTGTGGCTCAGTTGGTAGAGCATGGTGCTTGCAACGTCAGGGTCGTGGGTTCAAATCCCAAGGGGGAAAAGTGCAAAAACAGATCTTTTTTTTCATAAGTCAAATGAATGACAAGAACCATTGCTTGGAAAATGTGCCCTAACATAAAACGCAGCAATGTCACTTCCAAGGAAGTGTTATGAATATACACTTATACCAAAGCTTTGCTGTTGCAGTTTCAAACCACGTGCATGTTCTACAAACTCCGGATGACAAGAAAGGGAACGTCAAAACAAATGTAGTCATTAAGTCCTGTGTAGCAGATAGTATCTGGAAGGCTGTACTAAACTAACACCTCCACTGAAACCGATGGTAATTAGTAGCTGCTAATCCTGACAGCGGATACGTCAGGCCCACTAAATGAGATCTAGCGCTTCACACAGTTGTCCACAAATTAGCTACTAGCATCATTAATTAATGAGCTAATTAACTTGATGTTGGACCGGATCCCTTCTGAAGTGAACATGACTATGTTTTGGATCAAAATGGTATAACTACATTGATGTGTATAGCCTAAAGTTCAACTGAATGGAAAAATACTCTCTCTAGCTCTCCAGTAGCCTATGTCCTCTGTGAGGTGTGCAAAGGGCTAAGCCGTGCGAAGCGGGAAGCGGGGCTGCGGTTCCAATGTTATGTTGGGCTTAATTAGTGCTCAGTCTGTCTCCAGGTCTCTTTCTCCAATAGGTCAAATCAAACCAAATGCCACAGTCCTGTAATGGGGACACGGTGTCACAGGAGGCACAATGCTACTGAGCAGACATGTTGGGTCTAAATGGTTTAGCAGCAGCTCTTTAAACACTGTACTGTACTCATCATAAACTATTATATAGAAGAAATATGGGGCCAACATGGGACAGGCCAGGCCTAGACACTCCCAAAATGACCAATCCATGCATTCCATACCGGCTATAAATATGAATGATAATCCCACTCCCAGCTCATCATCGCAAAGGGCAAAATCTATATTGGTTGTAAATTATAGATCCATGGGAAAGGTCACTTACTTTAACAAAAATCTGTTGGTGGCTCAAGAAACATGGAGAGAGGAGATCTGACAGCTCACTAGGGTATGCAGGCTTGTCAGTTGTGAGCTGTGATCAGACATAATATAACTTCCTTCCATAGATGTCTAATAGGTACACTGGACACACTGGACACACTGGAAAATATGTCAAGGAGCACACGTGAAGAATTCATCATCCATCTAGCAATATCAGATATTCAGAGATTTACAACTGTCAAGGTCTTTAATCATTTGAATTTCTTCCACCTTTCTGTCTTTACACTGGCCTTCTCTTTCACGCCATCTCTCCTCCTCTGTTCATTCTATCCCTCCTCATCTGTCTTCTTTATGTTGATCTGATCCAGTGCTCTCATGTTGGCCTCGCTGTAGCAGTGTGTCTCTCATCCCGTATGTCCACTCTCCTTTGTTTATCCATCCATCTTTCTCTCCTCCCTTGATCTCTCTGTCTCCCCACTTGTCTGCAGCCTGCCTCCCGTTACCTACCCCCAGTTGTGTCTTAATCCCACCTCCCTTTGATTTACCGTGGATAAACCGTATCTCTGTGTCAACGCCACAGCTGGGGGTGGCGTTGACACCTAGATCTGCCCTTTGAGTTATAGTCAATGTAAATCACACGTACATCCTTTTTTGCCCTGTACATGCTTCCCCTTAGTGACATCATAACATTCAGTTTCACTGCTCTGCAGATGACACACAGCTTTATTTACCAATCAGACCCAGTGACCAAGCTAGCGTGGCTATCCTCCACAAGTGTCTTGCTGGCATCAAATGTTGGATGTCTGACAATTTTCTCCAGCTCAATGATACGAAATCAGAGGTTGTTTTATTTGGCCCCCACCTTGCTAGAACCTAGATTGTAAATAACCTTGGTCATTTGTCCACCAAAGTAAAGTCTACGGCCAGAAACCTTCTTTGACCCTGACTAAACCTCAACCTGCATGTAAAGAATGTTGTCCAGTCCTGCTTTTATCATCCAAGAAATAAAGCTAAAGTCAAGTATTTTATTTTAGTCACTGATCTGGAGAAAGTGATATATGCTTTTATTTCCTCACGCCTAAATTACTGTAACTCTTTGTATACGTCTCAGTCAGAAATCACTCCATCGTCTACAGGTAGTTTAAAACTCTGCAGCTGAGCTTTTAACAGGCACCAGGAAATGTAACCATATCACCTATTTTAGCTTCTCTACACTGGCTACCAGTCACTGTTAGAATAGATTCAGTACGTTTAAGGTTTGGCTTGGTTTAGCCCCATCGTATATCTCAGATATTTTATCTCCCTATGAGCCAGGACGCAGCCTGAGATCCTCTGGCAGTGCACTTTTGACCATTCCAAAGTCTAGTTTGAAAACGAAAGACCAGGCATTTTTCCGATTAGGGCCCCTAGACTTTGGAATGGTCTGCCAGAGATGCTTTTAATGTATGATTTTAATTAGCTATCTTTTTTCACTCTCTTTCCTCTGGTCTGTTGCTTTGTTACTACTTTTATTTTATTATTTTATGATATGAAGCACTTTTATTTGTATTGAAAAGCGCTATACAAATAAAGTTACCATTATTATTATTACATAATTTTTACATAAAACTACAGTTTGACTAGGAAACTCAGAAGGACAGGTACAACAACTTAAATTGAACATCACAATGGACACATCACAATTTTCCATTTCTGACACAATCCAAACAGTATGCCTACACATTGCAACTACCAAACATTGACATTGATATTGGTACTCCTTGCTGTAACTTTGATGTTCATCCGTTGGTCTCTAGCTGTGGCTATACGATGTTCTCCCAGGGTTGTGTTTTCTAATTGACCCCATCGGTTAGCTCCCCTACGAGAGCACTTGTCTATTCACTGCAAAGTGGGACCACGAAGTGGAGTGGGCCTCTGAAGGGGGGATGGGCACTGAATTAGGTTAAATAATTCAGTTGATGGAAAAAATAATTAATGGGCAAGCCAATAGACAAGCCAGAAGAGACCAGAGGGAGGGGGGGGGGGCACTTGTGTGTGTGTGTGTGGTGTGTGTGTGAGGTGTGTGTGTGAGAAGGGACGCACAGGTGGATGGGAGAGGTTCTAATCTAAAGGCCATGAATGATTTAACAGCGGGACAGGACAGGAATGACAATTTCAGTGACGGCACACGACAAACCAGGTCTGCCAATTATGCCTGGCATTTTCCTGTCTTCTTTACTGTGTACTTTATACACCCACTGTCAAATTGATGACTGGGGAGGCAGTGCGGAATCTACCTCTTAATAGACCTGGTCAAATAAATACCTCGTGTTACGGGTGTATTGGGGAAGCTGGGAGAAGTGCCAAGGTGGTACAGGATCCGAGGAGAAAAAATTATAGACATTTTTATTTACTAAACTTGTGAAATGAATGGTAACTAATAAAATGTTTAAATACTGTATGTGCCTGACCTGAACTCATCCATTCCACCACCAATTGGGTAGGTAACATTTATACTGAACACAAATATAAATGCAACATGCACAATTTCAAAGATTTTACTGAGATACAGTTCATATGAGGAAGTCAGTCAATTAAAATAAATAAATTAGGCCCTAATCTATGGATTTTACATAACTGGGCAAGGGCGCAGCCATGGGTGGACCTGGGAGGGCATAGGCCCACCCACTTGGTAGCCAGGTCAACCCACTGGGGAGTCAGGCCCAGCCAATAAGAATGAGTATTTCTCCACAAAAGGGCTTTATTACAGACAGAAATACTCCTCAGCACCCCCTCAGACAATCCCGCAGGTGAAGAAGCCGGATGTGGAGGTCCTGGGCTGGCGTGGTCACATGTGGTCTGCGGTTGTGAGTCAGGTTGGAGGTACTGCCAAATTCTCTAGAACTTGTATATATTCAACCCAGTGAAAACTGTCTGATGAAGACAGGTTAGATCCCTTACACTTAGATCTGGTTGTTTGTACTAGTTGACAAGGTGTAAGAAATCTTGAGACTAAAGGTAAGAAATCTTCAACTCTAGCGTTTCCACTGAAGACAGTTTTACAGAGATTTTATGACGGATAGTTCAAGTTGTCCATGCCTACCAATCTTTCATGAAAAAGCAGTAGCTATCAGGGTCGCGGTCGACTCAGTAACACACCGCTGCCTGACTATACAGCCTGTAAATTATGTGTAAAGAAACCAAACACCAGTGTTTCATCCAAACACTCAGGCTGATTTGGCTGGTAACAATGAGTCTTATTCTATTCCTCTCTGGTAAATCCCTCTGTGTCGTTCTTCTGTTCCACACCACACATGTCAAAATCGAACCTCATCGAGTCAGGGTTTAATCCCTCAAGCTTGTCATGCATCTCCAGATGGGCAACTTTCAAGCCTTTTTTGGGGCTTTTTTTTGTGCTTGTTTATTTATTGATGTTAAAGCTGGAGATCCTCAGAGGACAGTAGCCAGCTGTTGCGTTTTGGCGGCACTCCACAGAGATGTGGAGGATCGTTATCCTCTTGATCGCTTAGCTGTCACTGCATTCTCTCTCTTTCTCTCCTGCTGCCCAAATCAGGAGGTGGAACCTGACAAAGCGTAAAACTTGTTTATCTTCTATTAAGTGAGGGCTTACTTGTTCTTATTCAAATGCTGAATGAGTTATTTTATTCTCATAATAATCTCTACTTCAACATTCCTTCTTTCCCATTTTTATGTTTAATCTTGATTGCTTTGCTAAGTCATCCTTCAAACATCTTACCAATAATAGAATACTCGGCCCACCTCATTTGGACTAGCAATAGCTAAATAGTACGTGTTGAGGGTTTAGAACGTTTAGGCCTAGCATACTTTGAAGTTGATTGGGATATGTAAGAGTTCCACTGCTCTTACCTGTGCCTTCATGTTTGAACAATAATACTCTCTGAGTGTACCTGTGTCAAATTCAGGTCCTCTGGTTAAACTTCCTACCAGAATAGTTTTTTTACAAGGTATTTGGATATTTAATTAGGAAAACAAGTTGATAAATTTCTAAATCTTGCCTATAATCAGACCTTTCCTTTAATAATATAATAATAATGACACTTTTATCCAAAGTGACTGACAGTCATGCGCGAATACATTTGACATATGGGTAGCCCCAGCGGGAATCGAACCCACGACTCTTGGCATTCGTTACAAGCACCATGCCTTACCGACAGAGACTGAAGACACATATGCATACAACTCTAACAATATACCCATTATAACCCTTTCTATTTTTCAGAGAGGCCTATGACAAGGAGAAACACACATTAGAGAATAATGGAAGAAGAAGTGATACAAGAAGGCATAGGCAGATCGGAGTTTCTCATACTATTATAGAACTGTTGAACTGTTTTAGTGTAAGAACAATTGAGTGCTCATCTGTCTAGAATTCTTTATTTTTTAATGGAAACTGTAGTGACATTTATTGAGAAACTGAGCAGCCAATTCCCCCAAATACACACGCACACACAACAATACACTCCTCTCTGACTCACCTGTCCATTCTTCTTCAGGTCGGCCCACATGCTGGTCCCGTCTCCGCCCCTCATCAGGACATGGTATGTGAAGAAGTAGATGCCAGGTAGGGGGCAGGTGAACTTGCCAGTGCTGGGTTCATAGTAGTTCCCCACATTTGTCACCACGTCGTCAAACCTCAACACTTCACTCCCTTCATGCTGTTTACGGAGGCCTGCATAAAAGGCAATCTTGGGGCTGTAGAAGGAGGGGACGTAGCCCCCTGGGCCAGGGCCGGCGGGCCCGGGGGGGCCTGGCTTGCCTGGTTCTCCAGGGGGACCTCTGGGGCCTGGGGGGCCAGGGGGTCCAGGGCTCCCACGAAACCCAGATTTTCCCCTTCTCCCTGTGAAGTCTGGGGGTTGGGGGGAGACAGCAGTCAGCTCGTGGCTTCCCTGTGGGGGGGTGAAAGAGTCACACACCATCTTGCAGCTGCCGAGCATCTCATAGTGGGTGCTCCCGCCCCCAGACGCGCCCCCTTTGGTGGTGTGAACCAATAAGGGGATGGCAACCAGCAGAACCAGCACCATGGCCACGCCCACTCCTGCCCCGATGACACGTTTCCTGCGGCTGAGCCGGGTGGCGGCCAGCGTAAGGAAGTCCTCCTCCCCCTTGGCCGGAATGGTGGTGCCGGCCAGAATGAACTCTGGGATAACCGGAACTAAGGGGAAAGATGGTGAGAGAGAGGCGCTGAGGGGGATAGGGGAGGAGGCAGAGAGGTTCTACACCGCGAGTAGGAGGTGAGGTAGTTAGGTAAAATAAAGGGAAAGAAGGGGTAAATGAGGGAGAGTGAAAGGGTAAGAGGGTTATGAGGAGAGACTGGAAATACAGGAGATTTCAATGTAAAGAAAGGAATGAGATGTTATAGGACACTGAAGGAACAACAAAGCTCAGGAGTTGTTGAAGTCAAATGTCAGGAGGAGAAACATGTTTTTCCATTCCATAAATAAAAATGTCAAAAATGACTATGTTTATCTTTGGATTTCTCAACACCTTTTTCTTCACATCTATTTTTGAAGATTGGACTTTTCGTCAGCAAAGCAATATTTATTCACTTTTTTCATCCCTATTTTCAGTAAAGATCTCACTGATATCAAAAGTAGTATGTTATTATCTTTGGAGGACTAGAGGTGAAACCAGCCAGTTGAGTGTGGACACCTTCTCCGCGTTACATACATGGGTTGAAACTGACTAAGTCACACATCCAGTTCTTTGGAAGGATAAATACAAGGGTTTTCCCTGGGATAGAATA
Organism: Salvelinus alpinus; assembly: GCF_045679555.1. NCBI lineage: Eukaryota > Metazoa > Chordata > Actinopteri > Salmoniformes > Salmonidae > Salvelinus > Salvelinus alpinus. The sequence continues at coordinate 35,350,427 of NC_092087.1, read as the reverse complement.
TAGTAGATTGTAGATGGTTCTAGAGGGTTCTTTAAAAATATAAATATTTTTCAGACAGAATGGCAGCAGAATCTCCTGGTGAAATGTTCTTATATTTCTCAGTTGGAGAGCTGTCAGGTGGGGTCTGCTGCTCCAGTATTCCCACTGGAGTCCATCTCACCCAAGGAATTCACTTGTCTGGTCCAAGGATCAGTGGAAGGGAATGGAAAAAATGCTTAAATCTCTGGTCTTTTTTTCCTTCCTCTTTCCTTGTGCTTCTCTTTCTCTATGTATTTTTAATTTGCTTAATCCTGGGTGTGTTTTCCTCATGGGTAGACTAACACATTCCCCTCTCAGATATATATTTTTTTAAGTCAGTATTTATCAAAACACAGTGTTGAGAAAATGTTCTGTTCCTCATGAAAACGTGTTCCTCTGTTTTTTTGTGGCGCGCTGAGTCGTAGCAGAGAATATCTCAGGTTCCACTGTTTGCTTCCGAATCAGACATCTTGTGCCAGGAGCATTCTATTGGGGGAAGGAAATATATTTTGAGATTGACCTGACTAAATTAATACAGTATTTTTTCACTATGGGCTATGGTTATGCCATAGTTATCTATGATCAGATACAATGAAGGGTAGATAATATCTAACCATTATCACAAATCAACTCACTAACACAATTACTGCAAAGCAGTAAAGTGTTTAAATTATCCTATTGGGACTGAGCTACATTTGATGTAAAAAAATGCAAGAAGTGTAAAGTAACATGATTTAAAACTATATTCCTAAATGGTTACATTTGTGCAAGATTGAACATTTACTTTGTGGATAAATGTGAGACTATTTGTTCTTTGGAATAATAATAATAATAATAGTAATAATCAAATAAATAATAATAGCCAGGCCTAATAATAATTTTAAACCAAAAAGGTGCTTTGCATAATAAACTGGATTAGTAAATTCTTTGGACATATGATAGTCAATGAATTATCAGTAGTAACATAACTTTATTCAAGCATTCAAACACATTTCGATATTTCATGTGACCATTTACATTTATTATGTTCCTAAAAATGAAAAGATATATGAGCGATAGAGAGACTAATTTAAAACAAATCTGTAAAACGTTTGTAAAAATATATACATAAATCGTTGCTCACCTTTTCCTCCTCGCTGCTCAATAGAAGTGTCGATAATCTGCGATACGACGTGGTATGGTGATTTTCTCAGCCAAATGCAGTCAGACTTTCAACGTGGTCGAGAAATCTGCGAGGACAGCTCATCCTCACCTTCGCCTTGGTGAGATGCCAAGCTATAGAGTAGTCCGACGAACTCGAAAACTAACAGCAAGTCCACTTTCCGTTTTTTTCTAATTTGACCAAAATTGTTGTCGTAAACCACAAACTATTCACTCTGATTAAAGGCTAGCCTACTACAATGAGCTGTCGTGCGCCGAGCGTTATTTTTTTCAGTCAGTGCGTAACAGATCACCCGGTCATCAACACCCTAGGCAAATAGACAGTGACTTAACTAATTAACTTTTCACGTCCTTTTTATGGTCTAAAATATTCTAACGATACATTTTGTAGATTTTAATCTTGAAATCTACTGGTAAACATCTTTACCGAAATGCAACAGTTCTCTCACTTGTTAGATTTTCTCTTCTCTGACAGTCTCGCGCTCCTCTCCCCCGCCCCCTCGAACAATGATTCTGCACGGTCCCATTGGCACACGGTCCCATTCTCACACGGTCCCATTATTTGTTGACCTTTAGGCTATGTAGGTGCCACTATGCTCTTATTAGCGCCTTGATAACGTATTTTCTTACCTCTATATGTGTGTGTCTGGTGGGGGGGGGGGGGGGGGGCTTGAACAGAACTCTCACATTCTAGTGACATGACTGTTTAGGCTACCATACGTCACACTAATGTAGAGCCTATTGTCATCAACACAATAGAGACGTTTCGTTTGTGTCTTACCCTGGGCTAGACCTAGTTTACATGCAGAAAAAAAATCATGTGTGTGTTGGACTAATAGTGTGTGTAGCCTACTGTGAATACAAAAGTATTATATTCTGATTATGATAGCAACAGGATGTAATGACTGAGGCCTACATTTAGCAAGGTCTATTTTCAGCCAACATCTATGTCTGTGTTAAAGTGTTTTTTCTGCCCTGTACATTTTCAAAGCTTGTAACCGATATGAGCAGACAATTAGCAGGATATTTGTATAATATAGGCATAGGTGTAATTTTTTAAGTATGTTTTTTGGGGGGGAAGTTTAAAAAAAACAGACTAGCGTGGATAGGAGATGTACTGATTATGTGAGACTGACACGGTGTGAAGAATGACAAAATGTGTGTGTGTGTGAGAGAGACAGAGAGAGAGAGGAGAGTGGTATTCTCATGGCTGGTGTCAGTGCCTCTGTTTCTCTAGCTTTCAGACCTCATTAGTGGTGAAAGACATTGATACTGACAACTTTTTTTCTGTCTTTCATTCGTTCCTCCACTCTTCCTGGGTTTCTAAACATTCTATACCTTTAGCCCCTTCACTGTTAATGTCAACAGGCTCATCCTCTTTGTTCCGTGTCATTTATGCCATATCACCCTGCTTCACACTATATGTGACCTTTTGTTGAGATTTCTAAATTCTCTACCAAAAAGCCTATTCATTTAAAACGGTATATGTTCTCTAAACTAAAATCTATTAAAACATTTTTGCCAATAAAATTGATTGAAAATAATTTAGTCTGAGTAAATTTGTTTGTGGGGGAGATCTAACAAGATTGGCCTCAGTGGTGGACTTACCATTAGGCAGAAGAGGCCTTAGGCCTCATATCATCAAGGGGCCTCGTGAGCCAGGCATAATATATATATTTTTTAAATACTAGTTATCCTTTAAAAAAATGTTTTATCTTAATGAGGCCACATTGTTGACAAAAAAGGCCTTCAAAAAGTCAATTAATCCATACAGCTGATTAATAATTCATAATAGTTCAATAATATATTTCCATACATATACATATATTTCATATCAATATTAATATAATCCAAGTTTTTCTCAAAATAGTAGAAACAAGTGTCATTAATCACCCACGGACCAGTTCATAGTAATGGACTATTTCACCTTGACAGAGTTACCATGCATTGTTTCACGCAATATGATTGCAAACGTGACTTTCATTGAAATTCAGCTGCAATAATGAGGCACTTTCAGAGCGGGGCAGAGAAAATAAAAAGAAAGGAAGTTTTAATTTTAACAGAAAAATCTAACTGGCTTCTGCCTGGGGCCTCCAAATCACTAAGTCTGCCCCTGATTCGCCTAAGTCAGCCTTTTGTGGCCTAAGTGTGGGATGTACTGTCAGTTCTACACTTTATTTATTCATTGGCCAACTTTAGTGAGGGGGAAAGTGTAGCACATATTGAATATGGATCAATAGATCACTCCCCGGGATGCATACTGTCAGCTGCCTAAGCCGCTAGGCACCAGAAAAGCCTCTGGTTACATTAGCATATGCAGGAAGAAAAAACTAGAGCCAGACTGTTTCGTTTTTTTGGGTCCGATACCGATTATGCTTTTTGGGCGACAAAACTTACTGTCACCGACATATCTGCCGATATTCTGTTTTACAGCAGGGAAAGGAAAAAGTTGAATTCTCATAAATTGCTATCCAAAAGAGTAATTGTCCAAGTGATATATGCTTTAAATGTTGATTTCTTACATTATGAAAATGTGTTCAGATAAGCATGAGATTCCCTTTTTTCATTCTATTTATTAAATATCGGTTATTGGTGAAATTAACGCTACCTGCCCAAATGCATAGTGACAACTGTAAAGTTTGGTGGAGGAGGAATAATGGTCTGGGACTGTTTTTTATGGTTCGGGCTAGGCCCTTTAGTTCAAGTGAAAGGAAATCTTAACGTTACAGCATACAATGACATTCTAGACGATACTGTGCTTCCAACTTTGTGGCAACAGTTTGAGGAAGGCCCTTTCCTGTTTCAGCATGACAATGCCCCCGTGCACAAATTGAGGTCCATACAGAAAGGGTTTGTTGATATCGGTGTGGAAGAACTTGACTGACCTGCACAGAGCCCTGACCTCAACCCCATCCAACATCTTTGAGATGATATGGAACGCCAAATGCGAGCCAGGTCTAATGCCCCAACATCAGTGCCCGACCTCACTAATGCTCTCATTTGGCCGCAAGCAAGCAATGTTCCAACATCTAGTGGAAAGCTTTCCCAGAAGAGTGGAGGCTGTTATAGCAGCAAAGGGGGAACTAACTCCATGTTAATGCTCAGGATTTTGGAATGAGATGTGCAATGAGCAGGTGTCCACATACTTCTGGTCATTCAGTGTACCTAGCATTACAAAACAATACACACAAAATCCCAAACGTAAAAATATATAAATTAGGAAATGTCGTTACGAATCCGATTAACAAACCAAGTAGCACTGTAACAGTAATCCAAATATATATGTACCTACAACAGATGAATTTACACAAGATATAGGCTACTATGAATTATATGTACAGCAGTAGATATATTACAGTGAGCTATGTCAAGAATCCAGTATATAAATAAATATGTGGTGTGTGTAAACAGTGTACAGGAATGCAACGTACAGGAGTAGAAATATTAGAATGAGCTATTTTGAGAATACAGTATATATATGCAGAGTACAAAAACCCATAGCAAAATGGATAGAATTGCAGGAAATTAGCTTCCGGACCTGAGTCCGGAATATAAATAATGTACTGTATATGTACGTGAACGGTGTGTATAGCAGTAGTTATATAGGATGAGCCATGAATAGAATACAGTATATACATATAAAGTGACTCTCATGTTCATAAGGCAGCGGTCTCTAAGGTACAGGGTAGAGTACCAGGGAGTAGCCGGCTTGTGACAGTATCTGAGGTTCAGGGCAGGGTACGGGGCGATCACAGAACGGCAATTGATCCAGACAGATAATCTCAGCTACTGATCTGTTCAATCGTTGGGCATCTTTTGAATTCAGTGTCATGGCATTTTAAACATTTTATGACAATTATTTCGAGACAGCCATGTACAGTATGCATTAATGAATCAATTATACAATGATACAATCAATTTGACTTTGTTTTTACCAATCTAACTACAAAAGAACAATGGTAATAATTTATTTGAAAGGTAAATCTCTATTAATAAATTGTGTAAGTCAATATGTAGCCTAGGTCTATTCATAATACAGGTGAATGCATATTATTCAATAGGAGTGTGTGCATGCGTTGAGTTATTGAGTTTGTTTTAGATGGTTTCATGGGGCTACAGATGACAAACAATCCCTTCCATTTAGGACTTATTTCATTGGCTACTGCTAGGAGAACATATAGTTTTATTGCACTGATCAACAACATTTGAATATAATCTCTTATTTTATAAAAATGCGTGCGGTCTCTTTAAGAAAGTAAGGACATCATTTGCAGAGGCTGTGAATGTGTCTGTGGAATCTGATTTTGTGGCTATGGAATCTAGTGGAAACCAGACCTGAGGCAAGGGAGACGAAGAAGTGAATGAGTTTTTGGTGGTGAGGGAGACGGAGTGAATTAATTAAGGTTTTGGTGACAATCAGCTTTGAAATCAGCATATTTTGTGTTATGGTTTGCATATTATCACAAACAAAGCACTAGGGTAGTGAACTGAGGGTGCTTCAGCTGTAAACTAGCTAGGAAACCTACAATTAAAGTTGGAAGCTACCGTTATTGTCTTGCATTGTATAAGTGTTCTAGCCTGTATGGACATTGTTTTGTGAACATTAATGAACAGTCTCAACCTTTCTACATGCCGTGTTGCAATATTCAAGTGTGTTAATTTCTGTGCAGCATGAGTGGGGAGCTAACAATGCAGCCCAGACAGCTCTAGCAATGAATCAGTAAGTAGAGCAGGCACTTTGCTCTATGCTCCATAAAGGGCTTGCGCTGATAGACAGACTTGATCCTCTCTATCACGTGAGACACATTTGACAGAGGTACCGAACGTAACAAAGATTCTAGTATACCGTTTCGGTATACGGTGCAACACAAGTGGCCACGCAGTCATGGGTGAATAAGGGGTATAGGAGGAGGCTGAGCATGCACCCCTGTGGGGCCCCCGTGTTGAGGATCAATGTGGCGGAGGTGTTGTTGCCAACTTTGGGTCGGCCCGTCAGGAAGTCCAGGATGAAGTTGCACAGGTAAGGGATTCAGACCCAGGGCACTAAGCTTAGTGATGAGCTTGGAGGGCACTATGATGTTGAAGGCTGAGCTGTAGGCTGAGCTGCTGTGGTTGAATGCATTGGTTCGGGCTTTCAGTTTTGCACGAATGTTGCCCTTTATCAACAGTTTCTGGTTTGGATAAGTTCTAATCGTCACTTATCCTCTTCCTGATGAATCCAGTCACTGAACACTTCAATATTATTCCCAGAGGCAACCCGGAACATATCCCAGTCCGTGTGATCAAAACAATCTTAAAATATAGATTCCAACGGTTAACAGTCCTTACCACGGGTGCTTCTTGAGTTTAACAAGTTTTTAGCAAGTTATTGCTACAAAATGTATGTTGAGTAACTCTCAATAATTGTCATTAAGGGGAATAGGTAGTTCAGCTACTTAGATAGAGAGGGGGAGCGGGTGATAGACCACTAAGGTGTGTTCTTTGGAGCTCTTCTTAAAAACAATCAACAAACCAATCAGGTCTTGAGCAGGAAGCTAACATGTGATCCGGGAGGTTACCACCTTATTAACCAGGCAATGGAAAAGAAGAGAGAGAGTGTGTGTGTGTGTGTGTGTGTGTGTGTGTGTGTGTGTGTGTGTGTGTGTGTGTGTGTGTGTGTGTGTGTGTGTGTGTGTGTGTGTGTGTGTGTGTGTGTGTGTGTGTGTGTGTGTGTGTGTGTGTGTGTGTGTGTGTGTGTGTGTGTTTGTGTGTGTGTGACAGCACCCAGGCCAAATGATCTGCTTTGTAAAGGGCCTGACCTGACCCAAAAGCTCACAGGACCGAAAGACAGGAAGAGATTGAGAGGGAGGGCAATACTGAAATACAGTGCAGGCATGGTGCCATGTTGTCTATGACAAGGCTTAGACACATTTTTAGATTTACCAAGCATTTCTTTGTAAATCTTACCGTTAGTGTGTGTGCATCTGTGCGTGCCTGAGAGCGTGCAAGCATGCACATACACACACACACACACACACACACACACACACACACACACACACACACACACACACACACACACACACACACACACACACACACACACACACACACACACACACACACACACACACACACACACACACACACACACACACACACACACACACACACACACACACACGTGAAGGCATATGTACCTCTGCCTTTGTGTATATCTGATTATGGTCCCTGATTGCGAGTGACAGTGTGCAGATTGAGTTGCACAGCCTCTCTAATTCTCTCTATTAATGAGCAACGCTCCACACTGCTGCCCCGGACCCCATCTATTAATCACAATTTGTCATCTGCCTCATGCTCCCTCCCTCCCTCCTTCCCTCCCTCCCTCCCTCCCTCCCTCCCTCCCTCCCTCCCTCCCTCCCTCCCTCCCTCCCTCCCTCCCTCCCTCCCTCCCTCCCTCCCTCCCTCCCTCCCTCACTCCCTCCCACTCCCTCCTGCCTTCTCTCTCACTCTCTCCATCCCTTGCTCTCCACATCTTGTCCCCACCTTGCCTCCTCTCTCCAACCAAATATGTCTGCTTTTCTTCTCAACATCTATTCTCTGTCCCTCAGTCTCAGTCTCTTTCTCTGTGTTCATTCATCTCAGTCTCAGTCTTTGTCTCTGTGTTCATTCATCTCAGTCTCAGTCTTAGTCTCTGTGTTCATTCATCTCAGTCTCAATCTTAGTCTCTGTGTTCATTCATCTCAGTCTCAATCTTAGTCTCTGTGTTCATTCATCTCAGCCTCAGTCTTTGCCTCTGTGTTCATTCATCCCATTCTATCCTATACCATCTCATCTCTCCTCTTCTTCCAGTTTGTCCATTCTTTCCTTCTCTCCCTCCATTTTTCTCTCCTCTTTCACACATCTCTTTTTCCCTCTCTGTCTGCCCATCCCTTGCTCTTACTTCTTCCTCAGCTGGGGAATATGGTCAAGCATACTGAGAGGGTTTCTCACTGAAATTTCACATGTTAATTCTGCTGACACTCTCAAGGTTAAGCAAACTGTTTCACACCAGCAAAAAGTGATTTATCGGCCCAATTCATGCCTGTATTGATACTCTGTAATTACATATTTTGTCATTTGTAGTTGTTGTTTGGCAAAATGAAAATATTGAACAGTATGGAAGGGGCGACTGGTATTGGGTGTATTGCGCCGTTCTTTTATGTTGTTGCTGATGAGTGTCCTGTGTCATACAGTCATTATTGTTGAATGGACATATCACAATAAAAAGTGTGTAATGCAAGGGTAAGGTAGAGTATTTGAATTTACAGAGCTCTGGGTAAACCAGAGTGCATGTGTTTGGTTTTACAAGGAGATTAAAACCAGGAAAATTCGGGTAGTAAAACAAGGAAAAACTGGGGACATTTCGCCGGTCCCCACAAGGAAAGTACTTTTTTAGGCTCAGGGGTTAGGTTTAGGGTTACAGTTAGGGTTAGAATTATGGTTAGGGTAAGAATTAGTGTTAGGAGTTAAGGTTAGGGTTAAGGTTAGGTTAAGGGTTAGGTTTAGAGTTAGAGGTAGGGAAAATAGGATTTTGAATGAGAATCAATTGTTTGGTCCCCACAAGGATAGTAAAACAAACATGTGTGTGTGTGTGTGTGTGTGTGTGTGTGTGTGTGTGTGTGTGTGTGTGTGTGTGTGTGTGTGTGTGTGTGTGTGTGTGTGTGTGTGTGTGTGTGTGTGTGTGTGTGTGTGTGTGTGTGTGTGTGGGGGGGGGGGGGGGTAGTAGTGTGGACAGGTGGAGCCTTGTAATTTACTGGTATAACCCGCAGTATTTACATCAGTACCCAAGCTTGCAAGATACAGTATGCAGCTTTCAATACATGCATGGGGGCTTATAAAATACTATATAAGATTTGTCAGTGTGTGTGTGACTGTGTGTGTATGAAAGAGAGTGGAAAACAGTGGGAGAGAGTGCCCTGTACAGTTCATTACCAATTGATCAAAGGTATCTACTGAATCCCTCCAAAACAATTTGTATCAGACATGTTCAACTTCCACCCCCCCGTAGTGAAGTATTAATTAAAACTCTCTTGTCTCGCCAACCCTCCCCCTCCCTCCCTACTCATACCCCCAAAATATATGTCTGCTATATGGATAGACACGAGAGGCGAGGCAGAGGGGACACATAGAGAGGGATATGAAGAGAAAAAGACAATGCAAGAGTGAGAAGAAATGGAATGGATAAAGAAATGGAGAGAAAGCTGAAACTCTTAATGCAATTCCTTTATTCTAATCACAATATTTATTTGTTACCTGAAATGGTCAGGTATTGATTTGAACCTATTTCTTCCCCTTATTAAATTCTGTCATTATTTTGTGTATTGTACTGCTTTGGCAACATTGGATCATGCCTTTCATGCCAATAAAGCCTATTTGAATGTCAAAGCGGTAGGGTGATTGAGAAGAGAGGGAAAAGGGCCAGTTTGTATTTTCAATAGACTATTCATGCTGCGGCCATGATTGTTCTAACTCCAGGCCAGGAGTCAGGAAGCGGAAGTGCTCCGTTGAAGTATGTAGAACAGCTCAACCTTTCCTCAAGTTCAACCTTTAAACTACAGTAACAGATAACTAATAAACCAACCAAGGGAAGTAACATGTCATCTATATGCAAACCCTAGCCAACGGCTGATTTAATGATCAATACATTGATTTAGCATGAATATAGCTGCACAAGATGTATAACACCATTCAGATCCTCCCTGTGAATGCGGTCTATGACACAGTTTTACAGTGCTGTTATAGGTGTGTACGATTTCCTCATATACAGTACTGAGCTGGCCTCCGACTGTAACCCTTTCTTGACCTTTAGTGACAGCCACGAGGCTGCACTAATGGCTGATCAAATTTACTTTTTTAGTGTGTGTGAACATGGGAGAGAGAGAGAGACAATGTCGTCTTTAAAGGCTGATGTCAGTGACATGTATATTGAGTCACTGGGACGATAAACCGAAAATTATCGACACCGACCATACCGATCACTTATCATAGGCATTTTGCTGATATCGTTCATTACAATAAGTAGCCTATACTAGAGAAATGTGAAATTTTGAAATGAAATAAGTTTTCTAATATGGGTGTTAATGGGACAATTGATGGCTGTAGTAGTAGTTTAAAGGATAATACAAAAAACTGTGGCGCACATTATTGTTATAAACGTATCATTCTATTCATTGTTATCGCCTCAAATATGGATTTTAGTCCATATTGCCAAGCTGTACTACTTAACTTGGGTCTCAGCCCACTCACACTCCTAAAGCAACACACCACTTCAGCCCACACAGAGGTTTAGGGATGTGTGTGAAACAGCACTGGTGTTTGGGGGTTTAAACAATTTTTTTTTTACTGATTTTCATGTGCAAATGTCAGTCATGAGCAATCAGAGATCTACCATTCTGGAGGAGGCGGACACACACACACACACGCACACACACGCACACACACACACACACACACACACGCACACACACACACGCACGCACACACACACACACACACACACACACACACACACACACACACACACACACACACACACACACACACACACACACACACACACACACACACACACACACACACACACACACACACACACACACACACACACACACACACACACACACACACACACACACACACACACACACACACACACACACACACACAAATGTACAGCCCGAAGGGAGAATTGTGTGCTGAATAATTGAAAAGAGCCACTCCTCTCGCTGTTCACAGGTCACAACCTTTCTAAAACGATGACAGGAGATGTATCCCCTGACCCCCTCCAAGTCTCTCTCAGTACGTCTTATTCACTGGAACTAATACCACCCACTCAGGGAGTAGCCTGAACTGGAACCCCTCTTTTAATTGACATTATGTATGCGCCCTAAATACCAGCCTTATGCACATGCATGAGCTTTACATACACTTTACAGGTTGATATTGGTGTTGTTGCCAAGAGAGAGGAATGTGAATAAAATACAATTTTGAAAGAGTTCAAAGATAAGAATCTTAAGGTTGGACATAACAAACAGAGAGAAGAAAGCAGAGAAGGAACACCAACCCGTGACGAAGGACAGAAAGACAGCAGGGGAGAGAGTGTTGGATCATCCACCAGGGATGACAAGGGCAGCAGAGAGAAGAGAGGAGAGAGGGAGAGTAGAGCGAGACATCCGTGACCCTTTTTTTTTAGCTCTTAAACCATGCTGTCCATGCCAATGCATCACTGCCAGACAACACCTCCTCCTATCCCACTACAGACGACAAGAACATGACAGCCTGTCTCATATACTGGACAGTACTCACCAACACACACACACACACACGCAGACACGCACACACACACAGACACACACGCAGACACGCACACACACGCAGACACACACACACACGCAGACACGCACACACACGCACGCACACATACACGCAGACACGCACACACACATGCAGATGCAGACACACACACATACACATGCAGGCCACACATACAGACACAGAGGGATCGTTCCCATAAACTAAAGGGGCATGTGACACAGTAGTGGTGCGTGAGTGAAATCACTGGGGAAGCCACTGGGGAAGCCAAGCCAGTAAAAAAGCCCTATTACAACCTACGTTGTGATAATTGCGGCTTTTGCTCTAAAACCCATTCATTCATACACCATCGTGATATACCGTAGGCCTACAATAAGTCTGTGACAACAAAAAGACAACAGTCACACAGTTTCGGAATAAATTCAACCACACATACGTTTGTTTCATCACAAAACCGGAGAGCAACAAAGCAAATATTGCACGTAACAAACATTTATATGACATGCATCATGGTCACACAAGTTCATGTTTTGGACAGTTTACTAAATGACTACTGATTTAGAACCACAGAGTTACCGCAAGTCAGCACAAAGACAACAGGAGCACTGCCTCCGCTATTCCAGCACCATTTCAACATAAACATTTAAACATCATCAAATCAACAAGGCTATATATGCTTATTTTAATAAATCAAATCAAATCAAATTTATTTATATAGCCCTTCGTACATCAGCTGATATCTCAAAGTGCTGTACAGAAACCCAGCCTAAAACCCCAAACAGCAAGCAATACATGTGTAGAAGCACGGTGGCTAGGAAAAACTCCCTAGAAAGGCCAAAACCTAGGAAGAAACCTAGAGAGGAACCAGGCTATGAGGGGTGGCCAGTCCTCTTCTGGCTGTGCCGGGTGGAGATTATAACAGACCATGGCCAAGATGTTCAAATGTTCATAAATGACCAGTAATACACTGAAAACAAACTTAAAGACACCAAAAACAATTTAGTCCAAACAATGTTACTAATTATTATGTGGCTGTCCATGGTACCGATTTCTGTGTGTGTGTGCGTGCGTGCGCAAGTTAAAAAACAATTGTGAATCTTTCATGTTGGCAAAACAGTCTATGGCTCTGTATGCTCTTAGTTTTTGTTTTCATAGACTACCTAGCCTAAATGCTTGTTAGCCTAACTTCCTAACTTCTCTGCAGCACTCCACCAATCAGGCCTTTATGGTAGAGTGGCCAGACGGAAGCCACTGCTCAGTTAAAAGCACATGACAGCCTGCTTGGAGTTTGCCAAAAGGGATTAAAGGACTCTCAGACCAGGAGAAACAAGATTCTCTGGTCTGATGAAACTAAGATTGAACTCTTTGGCCTGAATGCCAAGCGTCACATCTGGAGGAAACCTGGCACCATCCCTACGGTGAAGCATGGTGGTGGCAGCGACATGCTGTGGGGATGTTTTTCAGTGGCAGGGACTGGGAGTCAGGATCGAGGGAAAGATGAACGGAGCAAAGTACAGAGAGATCCTTGATGAAAATCTGCTCCAGAGCGTTCAGGATCTCAGAATGGGGCGAAGGTTCACCTTCCAACAGGACAAAGGCCCTAAGCACACAGCCAAGACAACACAGGAATGGCTTTGGGACAAGTCTCTGAATGTCCTTCAGTAGCCCAGTCAGAGCCCGGACTTGAACCCGATTGAACATCTCTGGAGAGACCTGAAAATAGCTGTGCAGCGACGCTCCCCATCCAACCTGACAGAGCTTGAGAGGATCTGCAGAGAAAAATTTAAGAAACTCCCCAAATACAGGTGTGCCAAGCTTGTTGCGTTATACCCAAGAAGACTTGAGGCTGTAATCGCTGCCAAAGGTGCTTCAACAAAGTACTGCGTAAAGTGTCTATTAATACTTATGCAAATGTGATATTTCAGTTTTTTATTTGTAATACATTTTCAAAAAAATCTAAAAAACTGTTTTTGCTTTGTCATTTTGGGGTATTGTGTGTAGATTTAATCCATTTTAGAATAAGGCTGTAATGTAACAAAATGTGGAAAAAGTCAAGGGGTCTGAATACTTTCCCGAATGCACTGTATCTTTAGGAAGTCCTTTAATTTAAATGGATGTCCTCTCCCTGAGACCCCCCTCACCACCACCCTGTGATTCCCATTCGGAAAGCCCTATATTGTCTTGTCAACACAAGCAAGGCTGTAACACACACACACTGTGCCCAAACACACTCTGTGGGCCACTCTAGATAAATATCCATATTATCTTCTCCATGTACTGAGGCTAACTGGCCATCCATCTTCCTTTATTAGGCTTAAATGTGCAATATCAGTGTGTGAAAAGCCATCCATCTCAGTATCTGTCAGTTTCTCACAGTGATCCTTCCATTCTGGCTCTACCCTGCTGTCTGTCTGTCTGTCTGTCTGTCTGTCTGTCTGTCTGTCTGTCTGTCTGTCTGTCTGTCTGTCTGTCTGTCTGTCTGTCTGTCTGTCTGTCTGTCTGTCTGTCTGTCTGTCTGTCTGTCTGTCTGTCTGTCTGTCTGTCTGTCTGTCTGTCTGTCTGTCTGTCTCGGTCGGTCGGTCGGTCGGTCGGTCGGTCGGTCGGTCGGTCGGTCGGTCGGTCGGTCGGTCGGTCGGTCGGTCGGTCGGTCGGTCGGTTTGTCCCAGACTACTAGCTTTGGTAAACAAGAAGCGCTCAGCACAATTACAGTAACAAATCTTTCTCTCTCCTACAATTTTTATTCCTCTCCCACACTATCCCCCGCATCCCCTGTCTTTCACTTTCCTCTGGCTTGCTCTTTCTCTCTCTCTTTCTCTCTTTCTTTCTCATTCTCTCTCTCTCTCTCTCTCTCTCTCTCTCTCTCTCTCTCTCTCTCTCTCTCTCTCTCTCTCTCTCTCTCTCTCTCTCTCTCTCTCTCTCTCTCTCTCTCTCTCTCTCTCTCTCTCTCTCTCTCTCTCTCTCCACATAGCGAGTAGTGAGGTGGCCTCGTTTGTTTTTATCTTGCGGCTAACAAGCTCTCATTTAGCCTCTGCTGGGCAGGAATGGCTTGGTAGACCTATCAATTTTCAGAGCAGTGTTTGTGTGTGTGTATTATGCTGTACTGAGACATCACCAATTGTACACCAGCAGAGAAAGATCAGGGTCAATAGAATAAATAGCATCATTACAACACCATACATTGTGGAAGCCTAACGAGATTGCCTTTGCCCTATAGAAAACAATGAGAGAGAGAGAGAGATTGGCAGACTGACAGATGGAGAGGCAGAGAGAAAAGAAATAGTGATTTAAGTTTAATTTTAATGCAAAATTGCACTAGTCCTTCACTCCCTACTACATGGCCGTGTTTAAATTCTTCCACCCACATCCTAAAGCTTCTGGTAATGGGAGAGAAGCACAGTCCCCGTTAATGGTTAATTGTAGAATGTACAGTGCTTTTGGAAAGCATTCAGACATCTTGACTTTTTCCACATTTTGTTCTTACGTTACAGCCTTATTCTGAAATTGATTAAATTGTTTTTTCCCTCATCAATCTACACACAATCTACACACAATACCCCATAATGACAAAGCAATGTATAATGTTTTTGGGGAAATATCACATTTCCATAAGTATTCAGACCATTTGCTATGCGACTCGAAATTGAGCTCAGGCGCATCCTGTTTCCATTGATCATCCTTTAGATATTTCTACAACTTGATTGGAGTCCACCTGTGATAAATTCAATTGATTAGAAATTATTTGGAAAGGCACACACCTGTCTATATAGAAAAGATTGTGTTGGATTGTGTTGAGGCACAGATCTGGAGAAGGGTACTAAAAATGTCTGCAGCATTGTAGGTCCCCAAGAACACAGTGGCCTGCATCATTCTTAAATGGAAGAAGTTTAGAACCACCAAGACTCTTCCTAGAGCCAGACGACTGGCCAAAATTAGCATCGGGGGAGAAGGGCCTTGGAACCCGATGGTCACTCTGACAGAGCTCCTGAGTTCCTTTGTGGAGATGGGAGAACCTTCCAGAAGGACAACCATGTCTGCAGCACTCCACCAATCAGGCCTTTATGGTAGAGTGGCTACATGGAAGCCACTCCTCAGTAAAAGGCACATAACAGTCCGCTTGGAGTTTGCCAAAAGGCACCTATTTTTTATTTAACTAGGAAAGTCAGTTAAGAACACATTCTTATTTACAATGACGGCCTACTGGGGAACAATGGGTTAACTGCCTTGTTCAGGGGAAGAACAACAGATTTTTACCTTGTCAGCTCTGGGATTCAATCCAGCAACCTTTCAGTTACTGGCCCAACGCTCTACCCACTAGGCTACCTGCCGCTACCTAAATGACTATCAGACCATGAGAAACAATATTCTTTGTTCTAATGAAACTAAGATTGAACTCTTTGGCCTGAATGCCAAGCGTCACGTCTGGAGGAAAACTGACACCATCCCTACGGTGAAGCATGGTGGTGGCAGCATCATGCTGTGGGGATGTTTTTCAGTGGCAGGGACTGGGAGACTAGTCAGAATCGAGGGAAAGATGAAATGAGCAAAGTACAGAGCGATCCTTGATGAAAACCTGCTCCAGAGCGCTCAAGACCTCAGACTGGGGGCGAAGATTCACCTTCCAACAGGACAATGACCCTAAACACACAGCCAAGACAACACAGGAGTGTTTTTGGGACAAGTCTCTGAATGTCCTTGAGTGGCCCAGTCAGAGCCCGGATTTGAACAGGATTGAACATCTCTGGAGTGATCTGAAAATAGCTGTGCAGCAACGCTCCCCATCCAACCTGACAGAGCTTGAGAGGATCTGCAGAGAAGAATGGGAGAAACTCCCCAAATACAGGTGTGCCAAGCTTGTTGTGTCATACCCAATAAGACTTGAGGTTGTAATCAATGCCAGAGGTGCTTCAACAAAGTACTGAGTAAGGGTCTGAATACTTAATGTAAATATGATATTTCAGTGTTTTGTTTTTAATACATTTGCAAACATTTCTAAAAACCTGTTTTTGCTTGACTTTTAGATTGATGAGGGGAAAAAAACTATTTAATACATTAATACAAGGCTGTAATGTAACAAAATGTGGAAAAAGTCAAAGGGTCTGAATACTTTCTGAAGGCATTGTACAGTATTTCCCAAGTTAATATTCCTTTCAGTCACGTAACTGCTTTTGACTTTCAGATACACCCCTTTAAATGGCGTGGCATACCACTGATACTCCTTTCACAGTCTAGCACTAGTCCAACATTTTTATTTTGTGTTTTTACATGTTGGCTTTCGTAACTAGTTATTGATCTAGTGCAGGGGTATTCAACAGTGAAAATATTGAGAAAAAAAAGGTGTTCAAAATAATGTTTTTATTAATATCGCTAGCAACAACAGAATAAACAAATGTTGCTGTCACGACTTCTGCCGATGTCGATGCCTCTCCTTGTTCGGGTGGTGCTCGGCGGTCCACGTCACCGGTCTTCCTACACACCTGGTTTCAATCCCATTCATTACCTGTTGTGTATTTAACCCTCTGTTTCCCATCATGTCTTTGTCAAAGATTGTTTTATGTTCAGTGTCGTGTTGTTTGTATTTGGTGCGCGACGGGTCCTCGTACCCAATTTGTTTCATTTGTATTTATGGTTTTGGAGTTATGTTTTTTTAATTGAATTACTCTATTTTACCAAGTTTAATTCTCCTGCGCCTGACTTCCCTGCCACCTATACACACGAATTGTGACAGTTGCATTCCATACCTACAGTAGAAAATATGAGAATATCTTATTTCTAATTATGTCAACTTTATTTCTTGAATAAAGTTAAGCAAATTACACTCCTTGGAGCCAATTACACAGCTGCTCTTAGCGAAAATGTGTTTGGAGTTACCTTTCTAGCTAATTGGCTATGTCAGAGTTTACACTTCCTCTTCCAATTATAATGTGGGGAGGTCAAAATAATGAAAAACTATCTACCAAATCTATTCCTTTTAAAATGTTGATTATTTTTTCATTCACCTGATGGTAAGACAATACGTGAAATGTATTTTTTTTTGCAAATGTAGGATGGGGGTCCCTGGGTCGCCCGTTTTCCAGGGGGATCCATGGAAAAGAAAAGGTTGAAGACCCCTGATCTAGAGGGTGGATCACTTTGAGATACTTTTTTGTTGTCGCATTAAGCAAGGATCAAAGACTCCATTAATGGTTTAAATGTCCCCAACTGCTACTGATTTGTAATTATTACTTAACGAGAGCAAATTACCATTTTGTGCCATTTTGCGAGTGTCATTGACTGAACCGTGACACATTTAGGCCTATTTGTCACTTATTAGTTTGTGTGTGTGCATGCGTTCATGTGGCGTCTAAGTGTATTTTCAGCATGGTGTGTGTATTTGAAATGGTAACTTGTGACATGAAGATCTCATCTTCTCCCCCTCTTCTAATTTCCCCCCTTTTCATCAGATTCTCACTATTTCTCCTCTCCCTGGTATGTCATTCCTGTAAAGCCAAGTTTTAATATTTAAATGCACAATTTCCTTCATTGAGTTGAAGCTTAGTGTATCTAAGGAGGGTTTGAATGATGGCTATAAACTGCAAAGAAGAGACACATGATTTAATAAATATATCGAAAGCGCTTAGCGGGTGACTTATCTTCCCTGCATTCACAGGCATAACAGTAAATCGCAAACGACCCAAGTTCCTCCCTCTCTCTTTCTTTCTCTTCATCTATCTTTCCAGTGACACCATTTCTCCATTCCTCCTAGTCTGCAGTGTAACTCTTTTAGCAGAATAATGAGTTTGGTGTCTGTAACTTCATTTTAGGATACAGCCGATGTCATCAACTGTTGACTTATTTATCTATTTGCATATGCATGTGATCTAGTCTTCATATCAGATCTTTCTGATGTTGCATTCCCCTTTCAACATGTCAAACAACACACATACAACATATAGCAGCATTTCCCCCTGGTTTCTGAGTTTTCCTAGTTTTTTTAAGGTTTCACTGTCACGATCGTCTTCGGGAGAAAGAGGGGAGGACCAAGGCGCAGCGTGAAATGAATACATTCTTCTATTTATTAAAGAAGAAATGAAGAACACTTGACAAACTTACAAAACAACAAACGAACGTGACGCTATATATAAACAGTGCAGACACAAGCAACTAACATATAGACAATAACCCACAACCCACAATACAAAACAGGCTACCTAAATATGGTTCCCAATCAGAGACAACGCAAAACACCTGTCTCTGATTGAGAACCATATCAGGCCAAACACATAGAAATAGACAAACCAGACATACAACATAGAATGCCCACTCAGATCACACCCTGACCAAACAAAACATAAAACATACAAAGCAAACTATGGTCAGGGCGTGACATTCACTCTCAAAATCATACTTTATTTAAATAGACAAACTACAAAAATGTAATGTTCTAAGTCTACAACAATCCTTAAACCACATCAGAAAACCACTTTTGAGGTCTGGGAACAATCAACAACAAAAAGTTGGTTAGTGTAGTTGCCCTTTAATTCAATTGTGTGCCTAGCAAGTTACCTTTGTGTTTTACTAGCAGTGTTTTTATGTAAAGTGTAGACTACATGTAATAGCAGAGTTTTCAAATCACAGCTTACAAATAATCATGATGTCAACATTGCATTGTGAACTATTTTTTGGAAAGCCTTTAGAAATGTTCATTCAAACAGTGCATTATGACTGAATTGCACATCGTAAAGACTCAACCAAGACTTCGGACCTGCATACCCATTGCTGTTTGAATAAATCTTGATAATAAAAAATAAAAGCAAATTGTGAACAAAAAACTAACGTAAACAGCAAAACATTTTATTGGCACCCTAGTGACCAATAAGAAATCGGTGTCACATTGCCAAGTCAAAGAGTCGCAAACGTTTTGGTCGCAGTTTTGAGCCATGATTTGTCACAAGCATAAAGTGCATTCGGACAGTATTCAGACCCCTTGACCTTTTACCTTACAACCTCACTCTAAAATGGATTAATAAAACAACAACTGGTTGTATAGGGCTTTCCGAATGGGAATCACAGGGTGGTGGTGAGCGGGGTCTCAGGGAGAGGACATCCATTTGAATTAAAGGACTTCCTGAAGATACAGTGCTTTCGGGTAAGTATTCAGACCCCTTGACTTTTTCCACATTTTGTTACATTACAGCCTTATTCTAAAATTGATTAAATCTACACACAATACCCCATAATGACAAAGCAAAAACTGTTTTTTCAATTTTTTGCAAATGTAATACAAATAAAAAACTGAAATATCACATTGACATAAGTATTCAGAACCTTTACTCAGTACTTTGTTGAAGCACCTTTGGCAGCGATTACAGTGTGTTCCTGGGTATGAAGCTACAAGCTTGGCACACTTGTATTTGGGGAGTTTCTCCCATTCTTCTCTGCAGATCCATTTCAGCTCTGTCGGGTTGGATGGGCAGCATCGCTGCACAGCTATTTTCAGGTCTCTCCAGAGATGTTCAATCGGGTTCAAGTCCAGGCTCTGACTGGGCCACTCAAGGACATTCAGAGACTTGTCCCGAAGCCACTGCTGCGTTGTCTTGGCTGTGTGCTTGGGGTCATTGTCCTGTTGGAAGGTGAACCTTCGCCCCAGCCTGAGGTCTTGAGCGCTCTGGAGCAGGTTTTCATCATGATTATCTCTGTACTTTGCTCATTTCATCTTTCCCTGACTAGTCTCCTAGTCCCTGCCACTGAAAAACATCGCCACAGCATGATGCTGCCACCACCATGCTTCACTGTAGGGATGGTGCCAGGTTTCCTCCAGATGTGACGCTTGGCATTCAGGCCAAAGAGTTCAATTTTGGTGTCATCAGACCAGAAAATCTTGTTTCTCCTGGTCTGAGAGTCCTATAGGTGCCTTTCGGTAAATTCCAAGCAGGCTGTCATGTGCCTTTTACTGGCTTCCGTCTGGCCACTCTACCATAAAGGCCTAATTGGTGGAGTGATGCAGAGCTGGTTGTCTTTCTGTAAGTTTCTCCCATCTCCACAGAGGAACTCTGGAGCTCTGTCAGAGTGACCATCGGGTTCTTGGTCACCTCCCTGACCAATGCCCTTCTCCCCCAATTGCTCAGTTTGGCTGGGCGGCCAGCTTTAGGAAGATTCTTGGTGGTTCCATTTAAGATTGATGGAGGCCACTGTGTTCTTGGGGACATTCAATGTTGCAGAAATGTTTTGGTACCCTTCCCCAGGTCTGTGCCTCGACACCATCCTGTCTCGGAGCTCTACGGACAATTAGTTCGACCTCATGGCTTGGTTTTGGCTCTTACATGTACTGTCAACTGTGGGACCTTATATAGGCAGGTGTGTGCCTTTCCAAATTATGTTCAGTCAATTAAATTTACTACAGGTGGACTCCAATCAAGTTGTAGAAACATCTCAAGGATGATCAATGGAAACAGGATGCACCTGAGCTCAATTCCGAGTCTGATAGCAAAGGGTGAGAATAGTTATGTAAAGAAGGTATTTCTGTGTTGTATTTTTAATACATTTTCTAAAATTTCTAAAAACCTTCTTTCGATTTCTTATTATGAGGTATTGTGTGTAGATTGATGAGGGAAAAATAATAATTGAATCAATTTTCGAATAAGGCTGTAATGTAACAAAATTTGGAAAAATTCAAGGGGTCTGAATACTTTCTGAATGCACTGTACTTTTTCTACATGTGCCAATGTCACGACTTCCGTCGAAGTTGGTGCCTCTCCTTGTTCGGGCGGCGTTCGGCGGTTGTCGTCACCGGCTTTCTAGCTGCCACGATCTACATTTCTTTTTCTATGTTGTTTTGTTTTGATTGTACACACCTGGTTCCCATTACGTTAATATTATTTTCCCTATTTAACCCTCTGGTTTAACCCTCTGGTTCCCAATATGTTTTGTGCGTGTGTGATCCTTGTTGAGTGTTAGAATGCTGTGTTATGGTGAGTTTTTCCCTGCGTGGAATTTATGGTTGTTTCTTTTCGAGTAAAGTACGTTATTTTACTCAGTTCTGTGTCCTGCGCCTGACTCCGTCCTTACCGCTGCACACTGACACTTGACAGCCAATAACTGGGTAATTCCACGAAATGCGTTCCTTCTGAGTCCCTTTGATATTTTAACCTCTTGGCGCACAGATCACTTTAACGGAATCATTTTCGTAAACAACCGCTGAATTGCAGAGCGCCAAATTCAAAAGAAATGTGTGAAATATACCAAAACACAGCTTAGCTTGTTGTTAATCCACCTATCGTGTCAGATTTTGAAAATATGCTTTACAGCGAAAGCAATTCAAGCGTTTGTGAGTTTATCGATCACTAGACAAAACATTACGAACAGCTAGCAGCAATGTAGATTGGTCACGAAAGCCAGAAAAGCAATCAAATTAATCGCTTACCTTTGATGATCTTTGGATGTTTGCACTCACGAGACTCCCAGTTACACAATAAATGTTCCTTTTGTTCGATAAATATTATTTTTATATCCAAAAACCTCCATTTGGTTGGTGCGTTATGTTCAGAAATCAACAGGCTCGAGCAGTCATGAAGGGCAAACGAAAATTCCAAATAGTATCCGTAAAGTTCGTAGTAACATATCAAACATTTTTTATAATCAATCCTCAGGTTGTTTTTAACATAAATTATCGATAATATTTCAACCGGACGGTAAACTATTCAATAACAAATGTAGAGCTACAACTTTCGCGCGCATGAACTAATGGAAGGACATCCGTCTATCCACTGACACGTTTTGATAAATCTCGCTAATTTTTCAGAATAAAAGCTTGAAACTATGTCTAAAGACTGTTCACACCCTGTGGAAGCCATTGAAAAAGGAATCTGGTTGATATCCCTTTAAATGGAGGAAAGGCAGGCAATGGAACAGGGATTTTCCAAAATAAGAGACACCTCCGGGTTGGATTTCCTCAGGTTTTCACCTGCAAAATCAGTTCTGTTATACTCACAGACAATATTTTGACAGTGTTGGAAACGTTAGAGTGTTTTCTATCCTAATATGTCAATTATATGCATATTCTAGCATCTGGGCCTGAGAAATAGGCAGCATACATTGGGAACGTTATTTTTTCCAAACATAAAGATTCTGCCCCCTAGCTTCAAGAGGTTTTAAGTAGAAATTGTGCACAAATATTTTAAAAGCCTGTTATATTTTAAATTAAGTGCCCTTTAATATAGGCCATATGGAGAATTCAATAACTCTGATTTTCAATATGAATAAAGATTCAGCATTTTGACACATCCCGCAAGGAAAATTTTAACGGACTTAACCCCAAAATTTCTCCATCATTGTAAAGCCCTGGCTTTTTTGTTGCTTTGACAGTAATTTCTGAAGAGTATTATTTATTTCATGTGATTAGTGACTCATTTACGTTTCCCACTCATTTTAAGGTCAACCCTGTTATGTGAACTGAACTCTCTTTTTAATATTGTGAACCTATTCCTTTTCAAATATTTTTTTCTAAAGAAACATTGGGCATCTAATAGTGAAATCATGGTGTAAAAGCAGGTGACCTGGTTCTACTATTTTTTGCAATTTTCTAGTGTTTTGTGGTGTAAAACTGAGCGGTAAAGTATAACCCATCAACATTTTTACCCATAGATAGATAGGCTAGAAAGTTTTAACAATTACATTTATTTTTGTGAAGAATGCATTAAATGGCCCCTCCCTGTTAAACACAACAAGCTTCCATTCACCCTGTCACAAGGAGATTTAAGGCTGATTTAAGATGAAATCATCAACCCTGTTACGAACAAACCTGTTACTATATTTTGCACTTAATAGGCACGTACTATATTTTTTTTACCTCAGGAAAACTTGTTTTTTATTAAGTTGAACATGTTCCTTTAATGACAGAATGTTAAAATTAGGTGAAATCAAAAAGTTGGTGGAACAAATCCAACTGTGAATATCCCATTTACTGTATAGTGTAAAAAGAGTGAATGAATAATGCATGCCTAGCGTAGCTGTCCATATTCATGGCTGGCTTTATGACTGGCTTTAGACTCAGAGGCTATGAATCATTAATTGACGCTGATTAAAGTTTGCCGTTAATTAACCCTCACCCTCTCACAGTAATGAGGGTCACTGACTGCCCCCCATCTCATCACACCCTCATGTCTCTATTCTTGTCCCTGTAATTATATTTTGATAACTCATTGATACACCTGTGTGTGTGTGTGTGTGTGTGTGTGTGTGTGTGTGTGTGTGTGTGTGTGTGTGTGTGTGTGTGTGTGTGTGTGTGTGTGTGTGTGTGTGTGTGTGTGTGTGTGTGTGTGTGTGTGTGTGTGTGTGTGTGTGTGTGTGTGTGTGTGTGTGTGTGTGGTCAAACTGGGTGACAAACATCTATGGAAAACAGCAGGTTATGTGTAACATGTACACTGAGTGTACAAAACATTAGGAACACCTGCTCTTTCCATGACATAGACTGACCAGGTGAATCCAGGTCATCCCGTATTGATGTCATCTGTTAAATCCAGTTCAATGAGTGTAGATGAAGGGGAGGACACAGGTCAAAGAATGATTTTTAAGCCTTGAAACAATTGAGACATGGATTGTGTATGTGTGCCATTCAGAGGGTGAATGGGCAAGAGAAAATATTTATGTCCCTTTGAAGGGGGCATGGTAGTATGTGTGTAACGCTCTGGGTGTCGGGGGGGTGTGAAGTCAGGCGCAGGAACAACAGAGAGTTCAATACAGTGCTTTTAATGCACAACCGGCAAACAATGTCCACACGGAAATACTGGGTGTAACAAACAAATGTCCCATACACGGAGGACAAAAACCCAGTCCAAAATACAATCGATGAACGAAATACGTTCATCTACTCCCGAATCCAAAATTACAACTGAACACTTACAAATACAAAAAAACAACGAACGTGACAAAACCGAAAACAGTCCCGTGTGGCACGAACACTGACACGAGATACAAACACCCACAAAACACACGTGAAACCCCGGCTGCCTTAGTATGATTCTCAATCAGGGACAATGATTGACAGCTGCCTCTGATTGAGAATCATACCAGGCCGAACACAAAATCCCAACATAGAAAATCACACATAGACAAACCCACCCAACTCACGCCCTGACCAACTAAATAAATACAAGACAAAAGAAAACAGGTCAGGAACGTGACAATGTGCCAGATGCATCGGTTTGAGTATGTCAAGAATTGCAATGCTGCTGGGTTTTTCACTCTCAACAGTTTCCTGTGTGAATCAAGAATGGTCCACCATTCAAAGGACATCCAGCCAACATGACAACTGTGGAAGCATGGTAGTCAACATTGGCCGGCATCCCTGTGGAATGCTTTCGACACCTTGTAGAGTCCACGCCCCGACGAATTGAGGCTCTTCTGAGGGCAAAAGGGGGTGGAACTCAATATTAGGAAGGTGTTCCTAATATTTTGCGCACTCAGTGTATACACACACACGCAACACTGCTCTGAATACTACATCACCTAAAAACTCAGTTTTTACATTTTCATTCTAGTTCTCTAATCTCTTCAGAATTCTCACCACATGTATGTGACTATACAGTACAATTGCATCTATTTGAAAAGTGTGTGTGTGTGTAATTGCCGTGACGAGACAAGATGTTGAGAGCTCACTATGCGTGGAATCAGAGCGCTTGAACGCTCCACAGATGGCCCGGAGAGAGGAGGAACTAGGGAGAGACAGAAGGAGGGAGAGATGAGAGAGAAGGATAACTGAAAAAAATAAAAAATAAATGAATGAAAAACAATAGGAAAGATATCCCTAGCGAAGATGTGTTTGGAGTGATGTGTGGTGTTGATCTGTCAATATTGATCTGGTGTCTGTCTGGGTTTGGGAGTGCATCGGGTCAGATCAGTACAGAGATCCCAGGGTGGGAGTCAGTGTGTGTGTTTACAGCATGTGTTTTGACTGTGATTGGTAGAATGATAATATGTGCAGCCAGTGTTTGTGTGTGTGTACGAGTGAATATACAGTATGTGCATGCCTGTGCGTGTATGTTTGTATTTACACTATTGTATATGCACGCGTGTGTGTGTACATTGTTGTGAGAGTCTGTAAAATGGGCATGGGCCTCTCGTGTGTTTGTCTCATTCATTACCCAGTTAATATTATTACAGTGAGCCCATGCTCTCATTGATTTTTGCTCTTTAAGTGCTCTGCCCCCACTCAATTTATACACACTTTATATGGCCTAATTGGACTGAGCCAGAGAAAGGGGGGGGGGGGTAGAGAGAACAGGCAATAGGAATTGGAGAAATAGGCTTACAATAATCATTTTGTTTGGCTGAAGATACAGTGGAAATAAATGGATATGAATTTTTTTTTAATTTAGGAACTATTGATGCAAATAGTGTGGGGAGGGGAAGATGGAGAGAAATATGGAAGAGGTGAGAGAAGTGGAAAGGAAGAGGAGAGAGAGGGGGAGTGCTTTTTATTACATGTGTCCATGCCAATAAGAGCAAGACACCAATCCTCTGCAGTGATGGACACACTCACACACATACGTACGCACCCACACCCACATTCTAGCATGACAACCTGATCCACAGACCTAGACCCTGACTTGACCTGTATTCCTCTGACACTCCACCTTCTGTAACACAGACCTAGGCCCTGACTTGACCTGTATTCCTCTGACACTCCACTTTCTGTAACACAGACCTTTAACCACGATCCATTTCCACCTAGAACACACAGCTATCACTTCAAACCCATTCTTCTCTCTCACTCTATTTCTCTCCCAACATCCTTTCCAGTCTCTCTTCTAACCTTCAAAGCTCAGTGGAGAAAAAGGAAGAAGAGGACGCAAAGGAGGCGAGAGGAGGATAAGGAGGTAGGCAGGGCACTATAGGGGCACACACAGTGGTTATTTGATTCTAAGGCCAGGGGTATGAGACGGGCTGACAGAGGCCAGGGCTGGGGCTGAGGGGGGGGGGGGGGGGAGGGAGGGAGGGGGGGGGGGGGGTGACAGGCAGTGACGGTGGGTACACAGCGTAACCTTTCGACTGGAGCCACAGGAGCATGACGGCCAGACTCCAAGGTAACAGAGAGAGAGAGAAGGAAAGAGGGTGGGAGAGAGAGATGGAGAGAAAAAGAGATGGGGGTTCTGTGTGGGTGAGCCTCCACGTGCTTGTGTCAGCTGTCTGTCTGTGTCCCTAGTGTGTTAACTAGCCAGCAAGTACAATGTGGAGAGGAGAGTAATAGACTGTTTTCTGTCGGCCTCTAAATAGGAGCATTTATCTACAGAGCTGACATATTTGTGTATGTTTGTTGTGTGTGTGATCAGTACATCTGTGTAGTATATTGCTGCAGTATCAGTATATGTGTGTGTGTCTCGAATGTCCTCATGGCTTAATTAATTAGATAGTCTTTTTTATTTTGTATTCAAAAATATATATCATTTAGGGGGTAGATCATCTATAATATTTAATATTGTAGCTTCCATCAATGTAATTGTCTGCATCACTTCCAATCCCCCATATATTTTTTTGCAAATATATATATATATATACATATACACACATACATACACATGCATACATAAATACATACATACTGTATACACATACATACATACATACATATAAATACATACATATATGTTTGTATATATTTCCATTATTACCCTCCAACCCTACCACCCCTCCCACAATTGGAGCAAACTAGTGAACAACTCTTAGGCCTGTATTTCCAGCTTATACATACTATATACATTTTATGGACACAGTTCTATTTTGTTTGTTTTTACTCCTGTCTTTCCTCTACCCTCAACCTCTCCCATCTATTTCTGATGTCCATCCGGTTTGATTTCTATTTGCCATATCTTTCAAACTGTGCTCTTTCAAAAAAGTTCTCAACCGATGTACGTTTACGGGCACAGTATGTTTTACATTAGTTATCTTGTTGTTATTAGTCCCAACTTTCAGCTCCATTCAACCCCTCCCAGCTATCTCCTAACACCATCCATATTGGATTTCTATTTGCCATATATTTTTCAACTGTGCTGTGATGTTTCACTAAAGTTCTGAACCTTTCTTTTCTCATTGTTTCGACAGATTGTAAATTGAAAATATATATTTTTTGCAAAAAGTATTATTATATTATTGATCGATTGACTATGACTTTTCAGCCCAGTAGTGTTATCAGCAGGGTTAGCTACAGGTAAATATTACAATTTTTCAGCCATTCTTGGACCTGTGACCAAAAACAAGCTACATATGGACAGTACCAAAACAAATGATCTAATGATTCTGCTTCTCCGCAGCAAAATCTGCAGAGCTGGGAAGGTTGTATCCCCCACATAAATAACATTATATTGGTTGCTAGAATTTTGTATAAGAATTTCAATTGAAAAATTCTACGTTTTGAATCCGGCGTTGTTTTGCGTATCAGTTCATAAAACATGTCCAATGGAATCAGTATGTCAAAAATCTCTTCTCAACTATTTTGCAATCTATATGGCACGGCTGTCAATTTTTTGGTCTTTAAATGAAACTGGTATACATTTTTATTTATCACAATTTTCTTTAACCAATTATGGTCTTTAAGGCAGGGCCAACAGACAAGTTCCTTACTTTTTCCCCCTTACACTTTCCTCTTCCATTTTTGTGGTAATGCTTCAATTAGTTGGTTGTAATTTTGGGTAGAGAAGGCATTTCCATATGTTTTTGCTAGCTGCATGTATGACATAACTCCACCAGTCCTATTTATGATATAATTTACTAAGATTATACCTTTTTTAAATATAAAAAATATATTAATTATAGAAATAGGCCTGTTTAGTTTTGTCTGGCTTGCCATTCCAAATAAAATTGAATATATTTTCTCATATAATTTGAAAAAGTTTGCTAGGTGTAGGCAAGACCGGAAAAAAATAGGTAAACTGGGATATGACTAAAGTTAATCAGGGTGATTTTTCCACCAATAGAAAGGTATTTGCCTTTCCATGGTAGCAAGATCTTATCTATTTTTGCAAACTTTCTATAAAAATTTATCGGAGTGAGATCATTTATTTATTTCGGGATATGTATACCGAGTATATCCACATCACCTTCAGACCATTTTATTGGTAAAAGTTGTCTTTTTTATGATCCAATACGATACATAATATAGTACACTTATTATAGTTTGGTTGTAATCCAGAAAGGTTAGAATAATTATCTAGATCCTCTATGAGTCTGTGGAGGGATCCAAATTGTGGATTTAAAAGAAAACATGAATCATCAGCGTACAATGACACCTTCGTTTTTAAGCCCTGTATTTCTAATTACTTGATATTATTGTTGGATCTGATTTTAATAGATTAGACTACTGCAATGCTCTACTTTCTGGCTACCCGGATAAAGCTCAAAATAATCTTCAGTTAGTGCTAAACACGGCTGCTAGAGTATTGACTAGAACCCAACATGTTATTCATATTACTCCAGTGTATAACGAAGTACGCTGAGAGTTGGGAAGCAAGTTCAGGGAGTGAATACATTTAATAAAGAAATGAACAAAACAAGAAACACAAACAGCGCACCGACACAGGAACAGAAACAATGATGCCTGGGGAAGGAACCAAAGGGAGTGCCATATATAGGGCAGGTAATCAAGGAAGTGATGGAGTCCAGGTGATTCTGAAGACACGCAAGTGCGCGTAACGATGGTGACAGGTGACTCAGACTAAAATGACGATCCCGGGGAACAGGAGCGGACCGATCACCTCTGCAGAGGCGCAGGAAACCCCTCAATCTGGCTGAGTCACAGGAGCATGGCAACCTAGAGCACCGGAGCAAGAGAGAGCATAACTGACGGTACCCCCTCCCCGGCGTGTTCTGTTCCAGCCACAGGACGCCAACCCAAGGGACAATCCCGGGGATCAGGAGCAGACCGGTCACCCCCGCTGATGCGCAGGAACCTGTCGCCGGCTGGGACACGGGAACCTGACCGACCGGCTGAGGCAGTGGAGCCTAACGAGTCAGTGGAAGCAGGGGAGCCAGGCGATCTGGCTGAGGCATGAGAGCCTGACGAGCCGGCTGAGGCAGGGGAGCCTGTCGATACGGCTGAGGCATGAGAGCCTGACGAGCCGGCGGAGGAAGGGGAGCCTGGCATTTAATAAATAAATGAACAAAACAAGAAACACAAACAGCGCACCGACATGAAACAGGAACAGAAACAATGATGCCTGGGGAA
Organism: Salvelinus alpinus; assembly: GCF_045679555.1. Classification (NCBI taxonomy): domain Eukaryota; kingdom Metazoa; phylum Chordata; class Actinopteri; order Salmoniformes; family Salmonidae; genus Salvelinus; species Salvelinus alpinus. The sequence goes on along the minus strand of NC_092087.1, from coordinate 35,320,723 downwards.
GGAACCAAAGGGAGTGACATATATAGGGCAGGTAATCAAGGAAGTGATGGAGTCCAAGTGAATCTGACGACGCGCAGGTGCGCATAACGATGGTGACAGGTGTGCGCCATAACAAGCAGCCTGGTGACCTAGAGGCTGGAGAGGGAGCACACATGACACACTGCTAGCCTCTCTACAATACTTATTTCTTCAGTAGGTCCTATGATTGAGTGTAGTCTGGCCCAAGGGTGTGAAGGTGAATGGAAAGGCACTGGAGCGACGAACCACCCTTGCTGTCTCTGCCTGGCCGGTTCCCCTCTCTCCACTGAGATTATCTGCCTCTAACCCTATTACGGGGGCTGAGTCACTGGCTTACTGGTGCTCTTCCATGCCTTCCATAGGAGGGGTGCGTCACTTGAGTGGGTTGAGTCACTGACGTGATCTTCCTGTCCTGGTTGGCGCCCCCCTCGGGTTCGTGGCGTGGGGGAGATCTTCATGGGCTATACTCGGCTTTGTCTCTGGGTAGAAAGTTGGTTGAAGATATCCCTCTAGTGGTGTGGGCTGTGCTTTGGAAAAGTGGGTGGTGTTATATCCTGCCTGGTTTGCCCTGTCCGGGGGTATAGTCGGACGGGGCCACAGTGTCTCCCGACCCTTCCTGTCTCAGCCTCCAGTAATTATGCTGCAATAGTTTGTGTCGGGGGGCTAGGGTCAGTCTGTTATATCTGGAGTATTTCCCCTGTCTTATCCGGTGTCCTGTGTGAATTTAAGTATGCTTCCTCTAATTCTCTCTCTCCCGCTTTCTCTTTCTCTTTTTCTCTCTCTCTTTCTTTCTCGTTCTCTTTCTCTTCTCTCGGAGGACCTGAGCCCTAGGACCATGCCTCAGGACTACCTGGCCTGATGACTCCTTGCTGTCACCAGTCCACCTGGTCGTGCTGCTGCTCCAGTTTCAACTGTTCCTGCCTTTCTAGGGAGTATTTCCTAGCCACCGTGCTTCTACATCTGCATTGCTTGCTGTCTTGGGTTTTAAGCTGGGTTTCTGTACAGCCCTTTGTGACACTGACTGATGTAAGAAGGGCTTTATAAATAAATTTGATTGATAATAGCTAACATTTCGATGGCCATAATAAATAGATATGCCGATAGTGAACAACCTTGTTTTACTCCTCTTGACAGTTTAAACTTTCTGAGAAGTAGCCATTATTTACTATTTTACACCTGGGGTTACTATAAATGATTTTAACCCATTTTATAAGAGATTCTCCAAAATTGAAATGTTACAGGCATTTATATATTAACTCCAGTCGTACTTTATCAAAAGCCTTTTCATAGTCAGCTATGAATAGCAGGCCTGGTTTCCCAGATTTTTCAAAGTGTTCTATTGTTTCCAGTACTTGCCTTATATTATATGTAATGTATCATCCATGTAAAAAAACATGTCTGATTAAAATGAATAACGTCGGACAATACCTCTTTAATTCTATACGCCAGTGGTTCCCAAACTTTTTATAGTCCATAGGGCCAGCGCACTCTCAAATGTTGTTTTTTTGCCATCATTGTAAGCCTGCCACACATACACTATACGATACATTTATTAAACATAAGAATGAGTATGAGTTTGTCACAACCCGGCTCATGGGAAGTGACAAAGAGCTCTTATAGGACCAGGGCACAAATAATAATATAATAATAATCAATAATTTTGCTATTTATTTAACCATCTTACATATAAAACCTTATTTGTTCATCAAAAATTGTGAATAACTCACCACAGGTTAATGAGAAGAGTGTGCTTGAAAGGATGCGCATAACTCTGCAATGTTGGGTTGTATTGGAGAGAGGCTCAGTCTTAAATCATTTTCCACACACAGTCTGTGCCTGTATATAGTTTATGCTAGTGAGGGCCGAGAATCCACTCTCACATTGGTACGTGGTTGCAAATGACATCAGTGTCTTAACAGCGAGATTGGCCAAGGCAGGATAATCTGAGTGCAGCCCAATCCAGATATCTGGCCGTGGCTTCTGATTAAATGACATTTTCCCAGAATCGCTTGTTGCAATTTCGATGAGGCTCTCTTGTTCAGATATCGGTAAGTGGACTGGGGGCAAGGCATGAAAGGGATAACGAATCCAGTTGCTTGTGTCATCCGTTTCAGGAAGTACCAGCGTAATTGCGCTCCCAACTCACTTAGTTGCGTCGCTACATCACATTTGACATTGTCCGTAAGCTTGAGTTCATTTGCACACAAAAAATCATACAATGATGGAAAGACCTGTGTGTTGTCCTTGTTAACTTCTCACGAGTCACCAACCCTGATCCGGTAGCACCCCCCCCCCCCCCCCCCCCCCCCACTGAGTAGCATAGCTAGCATAGCGTCACAAGTAACTTGTAGCATCTAAATATCATTAAATCACAAGTCCAAGACACCAGATGAAAGATACAGGTCTTGTGAATAAAGCCACCATTTCAGATTTTTAAAATGTTTTACAGGGAAGACACAATATGTAAATCTATTAGCTAACCACGTTAGCAAAGGACACGATTTTTTTACTCCCAACAGTTTTTTCCTGCATCAGTAGCTATCACTAATTCGACTAAATAAAAAAATATATAGCCACTAACCAAGAAACAACTTCATAAGATGACAGTCTGATAACATATTTATGGTATAGCATAGTTTTTTTTGGGAAAAATGTGCATTTTTCAGGTATAAATCACAGTTCTACATTGCAGCTGCAATCTGAAATAGTGCTGACCCAGCCAGAACAATTACAGAGACCAACGTCATATAACGAATTACTCATCTTAAAACATTTCAGAAAAATACACAGCGTACAGATATTGAAAGCCCAACATCTGGTGAATCCAAACAATATTTCAGATTTATTAAATGTTTTATAACGAAAACAAAATGTAGCGCTAAATTAGCATAGCTATACCAGGCAGATTCGGCTAGGCGCCCACGGCCAGTTCGCATGCACAACAGATATGATATAACATCGTAAATTGGGTCTTACTATGGCTGATCTTTCATCAGAATGTTGATCAAAGTGTCCTTTGTCAAGATGAGTCGTTGGTTCCGTTCAGAATTGTTCCTTTCCCACTCCATTTAGCACAAGTACTGGTCGAGTGGCACGGATCTCTCAAACGTAAATAAAATCAGACAACGGAACACCACAAAACTCCCGAAAAAATTCAAATAATCTGATTAAACTATATTGAAAAAACATACATTACGATGATATGGTCACATGTATCAAACAAAATTCGACACGGAGATAGTTTTCATCCATAACGCCAGCAAAACAGTACACAATCGCAGCTCCAACTCGTGCGAATCAGAAAACCGGAAGTTGTCGGTCACGCCAAAGAAATAGGTCTTATTTCACGTCAGTACCAGATAAACAAAGAATTTCTCCTCTGACGTCCTCTTGACACCCAGAGGAAGGCGAATGAAGTGTGTTTCTGGTCATAGGGGTCATGACCATATATAGGCAGAGCGTTGAAGCGAGCATAGACTTCTTGCATTCTACTTCTTGGTCAGGGAAAGTGCTGTCAAATGACTTGTGTATCACTCAGAGACAAAATTGAAACGGTTTTAGAAACTAGAGATTGTTTTCTTTCCAATGGTATTATTTATATGCATATAGTAAGAGCAATAATTGAATAAGAGGCAGTTTAATCTGTAGAGCAAATTATGCTAATGGGAAAATAGCACCCCCTGTATTCTCAAGAAGTTAATGCAGACAGAGAAGAGGTCCAACTTCTTAATCATAGCCTCAATTCTGTTCCGCACATTCAATACAGTTGCGGAGAAACATCACCCAGATAGGCCAGTCGTGTGAGAAACTCATCATCATGAAAGCGGTCAGACAAGTGAAAATGATGGTCAGTAAAGAAAACTTTAAGCTCGTCTCTCAATTCAAAAAATGTGTCAATACTTTGCCCCTTGATAACCAGTGCACTTCTGTATGTTGTAAAAGCGTTGCATGGTCGCTGCCCATATCATTGCCTAATGCAGAAAATACACGAGAGTTCAGGGGCCTTTCTTTAACAAAGTTAACAATTTTCACTGTAGTGTCCAAAATGTCTTTCAAGCTGTCAGGCATTCCCTTGGCAGCAAGAGCCTCTTGGTGGATGCTGCAGTGTACACAAGTGGCGTCGGGAGCAACTGCTTGCACGCGCGTTACCACACCACTATGTCTCCCTGTCATGACTTTTGCGCCAACAGTACAGATACCAACATGAGCAGCAGCTACGTTTGGCTACATACGGACCATTAGTGGAATTCCCACGAGAGAGTTGCTACGTGGCGCGGAGCAGGTGAACCCAAGTGCAGACTCAAACGAGGAGACAGGGATAAGGTAACTAAGGTATTTATTGAAAAGCAGGGTCAGATGGGGTGCAGGCCAGGGGAAGATCGGGGGGATAGCAAGGAGCGGGAGCCAGGAACTGAGGCTGATGCTGGGGCAAGGGGAGTAGGAGCAGGGTAAGCAGGTCGGGAGCGGAATCCAAGGAAGCAGTAGAGTTCGGGTCCGGGGCTGGGAAGCAGGACTGACGAGACAAGGGACTGGAGACAGGGACCAGAGTCAGAGAGGACGGAACTGTAGCGAAGAGAAAAGCAGCGAAGAGAAAATGCTACCAAAAAATTTGGTAGCATTTCTATGTTGAAGACTAAAAAATAATTTTGTGTATTTTTCCCCATATTCCATCCAGTTTGCATTATTATTATAATATATTAGACTTGATCTTTGTTGAATAAGTTCCTCCATTTCTTTGAGTTCTTCCTCTAACCTATTCTGAGCCTCTATGGTACAATTTGTATTGCTATCTATCTGTTCTGTTAGACCTTCTATTTCCTTTGTTAGTATGGACTCCTTTGACCTAAATTGCTTTGTTTTAGAGATGAGCACGGAATTGCATGGCCTCCAAAGGCACATCTAAAAGTGTCCCATACAATAAGCGGATTTGCTGTACCTATGTTATGTTGGGAAAATTATGTTATAAATTCCTCTGGCCTAGTTAAAAACAAGCTTTCATCCAATAGGCTTTGACTACATTTCCAATAACCTCAGTAAGGGTAATACTTACTTACAAGCCCTTAACCAACAACGCAGTTTTAAGAACAATAAGTGTTAAGTAAAAAATAGATAATTAAAAATAAAACAAATAAAAATAATAATAATTAAAGAGCAGCAGTAAAATAACAGTAACGAGGATATATATACAGGGGGTACAGAGTCAATGTGCAGGGACACAGGTTAGTCGAGGTAATTGAGGTAATATGTACGTGTAGGTAGAGTTAAAGTGACTATGCATAGATAATAAACAGAGGGTAGGAGCAGTGTAAAAGGGGGAGGGGCAATGCAAATATTCTGGGTAGCCATTTGATTAGCTGTTCAGGAGTCTTATGGCTTGGGGGTAGAAGCTGTTATAAGCGATACCGCTTGCTGTGTGGTAGCAGAGAGAACAGACTATGACTAGGGTGGCTGGAGTCTTTGACAATTTTTAGGGCCTTCCTCTGACACCGCCTGGTATAGAGGTCCTGGATGGCAGGAAGCTTGGCCCCAGTGATGTACTGGGCCGTACACACTACCCTCTGTAGTGCCTTGCGGTCGGAGGCCGAGCAGTTGCCATACCAGGCAGTGATGCAACCCGTCAGGATGCTCTCAATGGTGCTGCTTTATAATTTTTTGAGGATCTGAGGACTATTGCCAAATCTTTTCAGTCTGCTGAGGGGGAATAGATTTTGTCGTGCCCTCTTCACAACTGTCTTGGTGTGTTTGGACCATATCCATGACATTCATGATTTCCTTAAGAGCATGAGGGTGATAGTTTGTAGTGTGATTTCCTTTACGGTCCATTGAGGTATTTAAAACAGTATTATAATCTCCCACCATAATAATAGTCTTGTATTGCTTGCAGGGTTGATAATTTATTATATATATTTTCAAAGAAGCGTGGATCATCATTATTTGGTCCATAAAGGTTAATGAGCCATATCTGTTTATGGTCCAATAACATATTTAAAATCATCCATCTATCTTGCGGATCTGTTTGGACAATTTGCACATTTGGATCAAATTTACTGTTAATTAATACCATCACCCCTTTTGAGTTTCTTTTCCCATGGGAGAAGTATATTTCACCTCCCCAGTCCATTTTACACACAGCTTCATCTAAAATAGTTGAATGAGTTTCCTGTAAACAATAGATATGATATCCTTCTCTTTGAGCCAGGTAAACATTGTTCTTCTGTTCTTATTATCTGCTAAGCCATTACAATTATAACTGGCTGTACTTATTTTCCCATTTACCATAATGAGATACAAGTTTCAAATCTATTTATCATAATATATGTTTGTAAATTTACCATTAAAAGGTACCATTGCGATTGAGTGTCCGTCCATATAACTGTACCATGATATTTGCATTGCTACTAAGTAACCCTCCAATTGTTCTCCGCTATTCCACCCGCTAAAGTCCAAGTTGGGTTGTCATCCCAGTGACCGGCAGACCACCCCCATCCCCCCAGATCCCTAGGCCCTCCGAGAGGCCTGGACCCATCCCTCGAAAAGAGCTCACAGTGCCACCCACAGAACAGAAGCAGATCAACAGCTAAAAGTATTTCCAAAGCGCTCACCTCAATTTGATTTATATATAGCTATTAAAAATATATATACATTCAAATATCTTGCGTATCTTCATTCCCATCATTAACAATTAATATGCATAATGTCTGCAGTTTGTGCAAAGGATTGTTACCTATAACCAGGATTGCCATTGCATTACATTACATTTTTGTAGAGCAATTATTATTAGAGCAAACAATTATTGTGATTCCTCCTATATTGTCCCTAACATCCTTACCCCCTTGCAACAGATGTGGAATACATACACACACACACACACACACACACACACACACACACACACACACACACACACACACACACACACACACACACACACACACACACACACACACACACACACACACACACACACACACACACACACACACACACACACACACACACACACACTCAACCCCTTTCCCCCACAATCAACCATCAGCTCAGATGCTCAACGGTTGTTACACCCCAGAGCCCAACTCAAGAAAGGACCTGATTTATGAATGCATATACAGTTACGGCTGTTTGAGAAAGCATCCAAGAATTGGCAAAAATTTGAGATTTGATTAACCAATGTCAAGTCCTTGGTGATGGAGATCAGATCCACGCCGTTCCCCTGAAACACACACACGCTGGTGCCCCGTTGTGATCATTTCCCCAAGCATCTCTGTGCAGTCAGACCTTTGATTATTTTGTGCCACAATAATATGCTCCCTCTCTAATTGTCCGAGTGTGACGCCCTCCCCATGGGTTACTACAGACAGTGTTGCCAGCGCTGCCACTACCTGGGTGGGGGTACCCCACCGGAATCCACAACGGCTAGGTACAAGGTCATCAAGGTTCTCATTAGCAGCTTTGAGAATATCCTTGTATATTATGCTCTCCCATCAGGGGCTCTGGCTTTGTAGGACCAAACCTGCCAAGCAGCCTCAGAATCTTGAGGGGGTGATGCCGCTCTTATAAGGGCACAAGGCGAAACCCAAATGCAGACACAGGAGGCAGATGATTGAGCTCCGATATTTATTACACCAAAAGGGGTCGGCAAAACGCAGGTCGGGGACAGGCGAGAGTTCATAAACCAGGTTAGAGTTCAAACAGTACCAGGGGATAGGCAGGCTCGAGGTCAGGACAGGCAGAATGGTCAGGCAGGCGGATTCTGCATCAGGACAGACAAGGGTCTAAACGAGGAGGACTAGGAAAAAAGACTGGGAACAGAAACTGGGAAAAATAGCAGCTAGGAGAAATGCTGGTTGACTTGGCAAAACAAGACGAACTGGCACAGAGAGACAGGAAACACAGGGATAAATACGCCGGGGACTAATGGGGAAAACAGGAGACACCTGGAGGTGGGTGGAGACAATCACCAAGATAGGTGAAACAGATCAGAGCGTGACAGCTCTAGTATGTCGCTGATCGCATTTATCTTTCTGTTTTGGATGCATATAGGCATCTTACAGCAGGCCCATAAAACAGATAGGGACTTCTCTTTAGTGTATGGGTCGTTCAGGTGGATGTCTAGGGTATAGGGTTGGGGACCGTTCCATCATGATAGGAAAATAAATAAGTATATATAAGTATATGTATAATTTATTTTATAATGTATACAGTGAGGGAAAAAAGTATTTGATCCCCTGCTGATTTTGTACGTTTGCCCACTGACAAAGAAATGATCAGTCTATAATTTTAATGGTAGGTTTATTTGAACAGTGAGAGACAGAATATCAACAAAAAAATCCAGAAAAACGCATGTCAAAAATGTTATGAATTGATTTGCATTTTAATGAGGGAAATAAATATTTGACCCCTCTGCAAAACATGACTTAGTACTTGGTGGAAAAACCCTTGTTGGAAATCACAGAGGTCAGACGTTTCTTGTAGTTGGCCACCAGGTTTGCACACATCTCAGGAGGGATTTTGTCCCACTCCTCTTTGCAGATCTTCTTCAAGTCATTAAGGTTTCGAGGTTGACGTTTGGCAACTCGAACCTTCAGCTCCCTCCACAGATTTTCTATGGGATTAAGGTCTGGAGACTGGCTAGGCCACTCCAGGACCTTAATGTGCTTCTTCTTGAGCCACTCCTTTGTTGCCTTGGCCGTGTGTTTTGGGTCATTGTCATGCTGGAATAACCATCCACGACCCATTTTCAATACCCTGGCTGAGGGAAGGAGGTTTTCACCCAAGATTTGACGGTACATGGCCCCGTCCATCGTCGCTTTGATGCGGTGAAGTTGTCCTGTCCCCTTAGCAGAAAAACACCCCCAAAGCATAATGTTTCCACCTCCATGTTTGACGGTGGGGATGGTGTTCTTGGGGTCATAGGCAGCATTCCTCCTCCTCCAAACACGGCAAGTTGAGTTGATGCCAAAGAACTCCATTTTGGTCTCATGTGACCACAACACGTTCACCCAGTTGTCCTCTGAATCATTCAGATGTTCATTGGCAAACTTCAGACGGGCATGTATATGTGCTTTCTTGAGCAGGGGGACCTTGCGGGTGCTGCAGGATTTCAGTCCTTCACGGCGTAGTGTGTTACCAATTGCTTTCTTGATGACTATGGTCCCAGCTGCCTTGAGATCATTGACAAGATCCTCCTGTGTAGTTCTGGGCTGATTCCTCACCGTTCTCATGATCATTGCAACTCCACGAGGTGAGATCTTGCATGGAGCCCCAGGCTGAGGGAGATTGACAGTTCTTTTGTGTTTCTTCCATTTGCGAATAATCGCAGAAACTGTTGTCACCTTCTCACCAAGCTGCTTGGCGATGGTCTTGTAGCCCATTCCAGCCTTGTGTAGGTCTACAATCTTGTCCCTGACATCCTTGGAGAGCTCTTTGGTCTTGGCCATGGTGGAGAGTTTGGAATCTGATTGATTGATTGCTTCTGTAGACAGGTATCTTTTATACAGGTAAGAAACTGACTCCCTTTAAGAGTGTGCTCCTAATCTCAGCTCGTTACCTGTATGAAAGACACCTGGGAGCCAGAAATCTTTCTGATTGAGAGGGGGTCAAATACTTATTTCCCTCATTAAAATGCAAATCAATTTATAACATTTTTGACATGCGTTTTTCTGGATATTTTTGTTGTTATTCTGTCTCTCACTGTTCAAATAAACCTACCATTAAAATTATAGACTGATCATTTCTTTGTCAGTGGGCAAACGTACAAAATCAGCAGGGGATCAAATACTTTTTTCCCTCACTGTATCCCTCATCTGCACAAAATTGAAAGCTCTCTTTCACAACCCTTGCTCATAGATTAGGTTCTGGGATTAGGAAGATTGCGCCGGAGGGGAAGGCTGCTGTTTTATGGGCTCTTAACCAACCGTGCTATTTTGTTTGTTTTTTCACATTGTTTGTAACTTATTTTGTACATAATGTTGCTGCTACCATCTCTTATGACCGAAAAGAGCTTCTGGACATCAGAACAGCGATTACTCACCTTGAACTGGACGAATAATTTTTCTTTAGTGAGTCGGATGAGAGGGATTTATTCCAGACACCCGAACAGGCCCTCATCCCCGTCATTCGCAGGAGAAGGAGATGGAGGTATCGTGGAAGGAGATCGGGGTTCCTTGTGAGGATCCGGCTATGAGTGGCTAATCTGTCTTTGCCATCGGTACTATTGGCCAACGTACAATCGCTGGATAATGAAGTGGACGAACTACAATCACGTATATCCTACAAACGGGACATAAAAAACGGTAATATCTTGTGTTTCACAGAGACGTGGCTGACCAAATACATGAATAACATACAGCTGGCAGGTTATACTCTGTATCGGCAGGATAGAACAGCAGCCTCTGTTAAGACAAAGTCTATGTATATTTGTAAACAACAGCTGATGCACGATATCTAAGGAAGTCTCGATGTTTTGCTCGCCTGAGGTACAGTATCTCATGATAAGCCTTAGAGCACACTATCCACCTAGAGAGTTTTCATCTATATTCTTCGTAGCTGTCTATTTACCACCACAAACCGATGTTGGCACTAAGACCGCACTCAATGAGCTGTATACGGACATAAGCAAACAGGAAAAAGCTCATCCAGAGGCGGCGCTCCTAGTGGCCAGGGAATTTAATGCAGGGAAACTTAAATCCATTTTACCTAATTTCTACCAGCATGTTAAATGTGCAACCAGAGGGGGAAAAAACTCTAGACCACCTTTACCCCACACACAGAGATGCGTACAAAGCTCTCCCTCGCCCTCTATTTGGCAAATCTGACCATAATTCTATCCTCCTGATTCCTGCTTACAAGTAAAAATTAAAGCAGGAAGCACCAGTGACTCGGTCAATAAAAAAGTGGTCAGATGAAGCAGATGCTAAGCTACAGGACTGTTTTGCTAGCACAGACTGGAATATGTTCCGGGATTATTTCAATGCAATTGAGAAGTACACCACATCTGTCACTGGCTTTCTCAATAAGTGCATTGATGACGTCGTCCCCACAGTAACTGTATGTACATACTCCAACCAGAAGCCATGGATTACAGGCAACATCCGCACTGAGCTAAAGGGTAGAGCTGCCGTTTTCAAGGAGCAGGACTCTAACCCGGAAGCTTATAAGAAATCCCGATATACCCTCCGACGAACCATCAAACAGTCAATACAGGACTAAGATCGAAACGAACTACACCGGCTCCGACACTCATCGGATGTTGCAGAACTTGCAAACTATTACAGACTACAAAGGGAAGCACATCAGAGAGCTGCCAAGTGACACAAGCCTACCAGACGAGCTAAATTACTTCTATGCTCACTTCGAGGCAAGTATCACTGAAACACGCACGAGAGCGTCAGCTGTTCCGGACGACTGTGTGATCACGTTCTCAACAGCCGATGTGAGTAAAGGCTTTTAAACAGATCAACATTCACAGGTCAACAGACAGATTACCAAAACGTGTACTCCGAGCATGCGCTGACCAACTGGCAAGTGTCTTCACTGACATTTTCAACCTCTCCCTGTCCGAACTTGCAGACGTGTTGCTGTGCGTTTTGTTGCCAACCTTACTTTGCTATCTGACAACTTTACGGTTTTAACTTTTTAATTACCGTTTATATTTTTTGTTTTTCCCTCACAACTTTATTATTAATTTTTTTCAACTTTTTCACTCCGGACGCTTTATCTGGACATGGTTCGTCAGCACCTTCAACAGCCGAAGCTAAGTAGTAACATTAACATGATGCCTTCTAATTGCAGTCGCTGTACTCATAATATACAGGAGAACGATCGCCTTATGGCGAGGATAGCTGTGCTGCAAGCCCAACTTCAGACGCAATCGTTAGGCAAGAGTAATTTCAGTGTAGGAAAGGATGAAACAGCGTCTGTGCCACCAGTAAGTACAGATAGTAGTATAAATCCCCTCGCACAGTCCCCGCAGCCAGACAACTTTCTCATGGCTTCTGGAGGGAAATGCTGTAGGAATGCTCAACCGGTGTCGCTCATTCAGCCGACAGAAACTTTCAACCGGTTTTCCCCATTAAGTAGCGAGTCGGAGTCTGAGGCCGAGTCTTCTCTTGTCTCTACTCCTCCCGTTACGAGGTCTGAGACGCCGAAGCTTCCCACCATTAGCTCTGACAAATTGAAAACCCTAGTCATTGGTGACTCCATTACCCGCAGTATTAGACTTAAAACGAATCACCCAGCGATCATACACTGTTTACCAGGGGGCGGGGCTACCGACGTTAAGGCTAATCTGAAGATGGTGCTGGCTAAAGCTAAAACTGGCGAGTGTAGAGAGTATAGAGATATTGTTATCCATGTCGGCACCAACAATGTTAGGATGAAACAGTCAGAGATCACCAAGCGCAACATAGCTTCAGCGTGTAAATCAGCTAGAAAGATGTGTCGGCATCAAGTAATTGTCTCTGGCCCCCACCCAGTTAGTGGGAGTGATGAGCTCTACAGCAGAGTCTCACAACTCAATCCCTGGTTGAAAACTGTTTTCTGCCCCTCCCAAAAGATAGAATTTGTAGATAATTGGCCCTCTTTCTGGGACTCACCCACAAACAGGACCAAGCCTGGCCTGCTGAGGAGTGACGGACTCCATCCTAGCTGGAGGGGTGCTCTCATCTTATCTACCAACATAGACAGGGCTCTAACTCCTCTAGCTCCACAATGAAATAGGGTGCAGGCCAGGCAGCAGGCTGTTAGCCAGCCTGCCAGCTTAGTGGAGTCTGCCACTAGCATAGTCAGTGTAGTCAGCTCAGCTATCCCCATTGAGACTGTGTCTGTGCCTCGACCTAGGTTGGGCAAAACTAAACATGGCGGTGTTCGCTTTAGCAATCTCACTAGGATAAAGACCTCCTCCATTCCTGCCATTATTGAAATAGATCGTGATACCTCACATCTCAAAATAGGGCTACTTAATGTTAGATCCCTCACTTCAAAGGCAGTTATAGTCAATGAACTAATCACTGATCATAATCTTGATGTGATTGGCCTGACTGAAACATGGCTTAAGCCTGATGAATTTACTGTGTTAAATGAGGCCTCACCTCCTGGTTACACTAGTGACCATATCCCCCGTGCATCCCGCAAATGCGGAGGTGTTGCTAACATTTACGATAGCAAATATCAATTTACAACAAAAAAAAATGAAGTTTTCGTCTTTTGAGCTTCTAGTCATGAAATCTATGCAGCCTACTCAATCACTTTTTATAGCTACTGTTTACAGGCCTCCTGGGCCATATACAGCGTTCCTCACTGAGTTCCCTGAATTCCTATCGGACCTTGTAGTCATAGCAGATAATATTCTAATTTTGGTGATTTTAATATTCACATGGAAAGTCCACAGACTCCAAACCCACTGAGTCGATGATGGCTCCAAAAGCCAAACGGCTTTTGGAGCCATCATCGACTCAGTGGGTTTTGTCCAACATGTCTCCGGACCTACTCACTGCCACAGTCATACTCTGGACCTAGTTTTGTCCCATGGAATAAATGTTCTAAACCAGGCCAGAACTTGTCCGTGTAGACCAATTTGGGTTTCCAATCTCTCCAAAAGAATGTGCTGATCGATGGTATCAAAGGCAGCACTAAGGTCTTGTAGCACGAGGACAGATGCAGAGCCTCGGTCTGACGCCATTAAAAGGTAATTTACCACCTTCACAAGTGCAGTCTCAGTGCTATGATGGGGTCTAAAACCAGACTTAAGCATTTCGTATACATTGTTTGTCTTCAGGAAGGCAGTGAGTTGCTGCGCAACAGCATTTTCTAAATTTTTTGAGAGGAATGGAAGATTCGATATAGGCCGATAGTTTGTTATATTTTCTGGGTCAAGGTTTGGCTTTTTCAAGAGAGGCTTTATTACTGCCACTATTAGTGAGTTTGGTACACATCCGGTGGAAAGAGAGACGTTTTTTATGTTCAACATAGGAGGGCCAAGCACATGAAGCAGCTCTTTAAGTAGTTTAGTTGGAATAGGATCCAGTATGCAGCTTGAAGGTTTAGAGGCCATGATTATTTTCATCATTGTGTCAAGAGATATAGTACTAAAACACTTAAGTGTCTCTCTTGATCCTAGGTCCTGGCAGAGTTGTGCAGACTCAGGACAGCTGAGCTTTGGAAGAATACGCAGATTTAAAGAGGAGTCCGTAACTTGCTTTCTAATGATCATGATCTTTTCCTCAAAGAAGTTCATGAATTTATTACTGCTGAAGTGAAAGCCATCCTCACTTGGGGAATGCTGCTTTTTAGTTAGCTTTGCGACAGTATAAAAAATACATTTTGGATTGTTCTTATTTTCCTCAATTAAGTTGGAAAAATAGGATGATCGAGCAGCAGTGAGGGCTCTTCGATACTGCACGGTACTGTCTTTCCAAGCTAGTCGGAAGACTTCCAGTTTGGTGTGGCGCCATTTCCGTTCCAATTTTCTGGAAGCTTGCTTCAGAGCTCGGGTATTTTCTGTATACCAGGGAGCTAGTTTCTTATCACAAATGTTTTTAGTTTTTATGGGTGCAACTGCATCTAGGGTATTGCGCCAGGTTAAATTGAGTTCCTCAGTTAGGTGGTTAACTGATTTTTGTCCTCTGACGTCCTTGGGTAGGCAGAAGGACTCTGGAAGGGCATCAAGGAATCTTTGTGTTGTCTGAGAATTTATAGCACGACTTTTGATGCTCCTTGGTTGGGGTCTGAGCAGATTATTTGTTGCGATTGCAAACGTAATACAATGGTGGTCCGATAGTCCAGGATTATGAGGAAAAACATTAAGATCTAGATCTTATCTGTCGGAAAGATATCATTTTGTCTCTGTGAATGGTTTGTCCTCTGACAAATCAACTGTACATTTCGGTGTTCCTCAAGGTTCCGTTTTAGGACCACTATTGTTTTCACTATATATTTTGCCTCTTGGGGATGTCATTCGAAAACATAATGTTAACTTTCACTGCTATGCGGATGACACACAGCTGTACATTTCAATGAAACATGTTGAAGCCCCAAAATTGCCCTCGCTAGAAGCCTGTGTTTCAGACATAAGGAACAAAAGCATGGATTAATTTTTCTGCATCATTGTTGGACAGAACATTTCTGATTTTTGCAATGTTAGGTAGATGGAAAAAAGCTGTCCTTGAAACAGTCTTGATATGTTCGTCAAAAGAGAGATCAGGGTCCAGAGTAACGCCGAGGTCCTTCACAGTTTTATTTGCGACGACGTGGATGGCTGCAAACTTTCTACTTTTAAACTCGGACAAAACAGAGATGCTTGTTCTAGGTCCCAAGAAACAAAGAGATCTTCTGTTGAATCTGACAATTAATCTTGATGGTTGTAAAGTCGTCGCAAATAAAACTGTGAAGGACCTCGGCGTTACTCTGGACCCTGATCTCTCTTTTGACGAACATATCAAGACTGTTTCAAGGACAGCTTTTTTCCATCTACCTAACATTGCAAAAATCAGAAATTTTCTGTCCAACAATGATGCAGAAAAATTAATCCATGCTTTTGTTACTTCTAGGTTAGACTACTGCAATACTCTACTTTCCGGCTACCCGGATAAAGCACTAAATAAACTTCAGTTAGTGCTAAATACGGCTGCTAGAATCCTGACTAGAACCAAAAAATTTGATCATATTACTCCAGTGCTAGCTTCCCTACACTGGCTTCCTGTTAAGGCAAGGGCTGAATCCTTGTCTCAGGATTGTAAGTTGGTGATGGAAGATATCCCTCTAGTTGTGTGGGGGCTGTGCTTTGGCAAAGTGGGTGGGGTTATATCCTTCCTGTTTGGCCCTGTCCGGGGGTATCATCGGATGGGGCCACAGTGTCTCCTGACCCCTCCTGTCTCAGCCTCCAGTATTTATGCTGCAGTAGTTTATGTGTCGGGGGGCTAGGGTAAGTTTGTTATACTGGAGTACTTCTCCTGTCTTATCCGGTGTCCTGTGTGAATTTAAGTATGCTCTCTCTAATTCTCTCCTTCTCTCTTTCTCTCTCTCTCGAAGGACCTGAGCCCTAGGACCATGCGTCAGGACTACCGGGCATGATGACTCCTTGCTGTCCCCAGTCCACCTGGCCTTGCTGCTGTTCCAGTTTCAACTGTTCTGCCTGCGGCTATGGAACCCTGACCTGTCCACCGGACGTCCTACCTGTCCCAGACCTGCTGTTTTCAACTCTCTAGAGACCGCAGGAGCGGAAGAGATACTCTTAATGATCTGCTATGAAAAGCCAACTGACATTTACTCCTGAGGTGCTGACTTGCTACACCCTCGATAACTACTGTGATTATTATTATTTGACCATGCTGGTCATTTATGAACAATAGAACATCTTGGCCATGTTCTGTTATAATCTCCACCCGGCACAGCCAGAAGAGGACTGGCCACCCCTCATAGCCTGGTTCCTCTCTAGGTTTCTTCCTAGGTTTTGGCCTTTCTAGGGAGTTTTTCCTAGCCACCGTGCTTCTACACCTGCATTGCTTGCTGTTTGGGGTTTTAGGCTGGGCTTCTGTACAGCACTTTGAGATATTAGCTGATGTACGAAGGGCTATATAAATACATTTGATTTGATTTGATTTGAGTCTATAATACCAACATGTTTCAAGCAGACCACCACAGTTCCTGTGACCAAGAACACTCTAAGGTAACCTACCTAATTGACTACTGACCAGTAGCACTCACGCCTGTAGCCATGAAGTGCTTTTAAAGGCTGGTCATTGCTCACATCAACACCATTATCCCAGAAACCCTAGACCCACCCCAATTTGCATACCGCCCCAACAGATCCACAGATGATGCAATCTGTATTGCACTCCACACTACCCTTTCACACCTGCACAAAAGGAACACCTATGTGAGAATGCTATTCATTGACTACAGCTCAGCGGTCAATACCATAGTGCCCTCAAAGTTCATCACCAAGCTAAGGACCCTGGGACTAAACACCTCCCTCTGCAACTAGATCCTGGACTTCCTGACAGACCGCCCCCAGTTGGTAAAGGTAGGTAACAACACATCCACCACGCTGATCCTCAACACGGGGGCCCCTCAGGGGTGTGTGCTCAGTCCCCTCCTGTAGTCCCTGTTCATTCATGACTGCACGGCCAGGCACGTCTCCAACTCCATCATTAAGTTTGCAGATGACACAACAGTGGTAGGCCTGATCACCGACAACGACGAGACAGCTTATAGCGAGGAGGTCAGAGACCTGCCCGTGTGGTGCCAGGACAACAACCTCTCCCTCTATGTGATCAAGACAAAGGAGATGATTGTGGACTACAGGAAATGGAGGACCGAGCACGCTCACATTCTCATCGATGGGGCTGTCGGGGAGTAGGTTGAGAACTTCAAGTTCTTTGGTGTCCACATCACCAACGAAGTACATGGTCCAAGCACACCAAGAAAGTCATGAAGAGTGCACGACAAAACCTATTCCCCCTCAGGAGACTGAAAAGAGTTGGCATGGGTTCTCAGATCCTCAAAAGGTTCTACAGCTGCACCATCGAGAGCATCCTGACTGGTTGCATCACTGCCTGCTTTGGCAACTGCTCGGCCTCTGACCGCAAGGCACTACAGAGAGTTGTGCGTATGGCCCAGTACATCACTGGGGCCAAGCTTCCTGCTATCCAGGACCTCTATACCAAGAAGTGTCAGAGGAAGGCACTAAAAATTGTCAAAGACTCTAGCCACCCCAGTCATAGAACGTTCTCTCTACTACCGCACGGCAAGCGGTACCGGGGCGCCATGGCTAGGTCCAAGAGGCTTCTAAACAGCTTCTACCCCCAAGCCATAAGACTCCTGAACATCTAATCAAATGGCTACCCAGACTATTTGCTTATCCCCTCCCTCTTTTACGCTGCTGCTACTCTCTGTTATTATCTATGCATAGTCACTTTAATAACTCTATTTACATGTACATATTACCTCAATTACCTAAACTAACCGGTGCCCCTGCACACTGACTCTGTACCAGTACCCGCTGTATATAGCCTCGCTATTGTTATTTTACTGCTGCTCTTTAAATGAATTACTTGTCAAAAAAAAATAATAATGTATTTTTCTTAAAACTGCATTGTTGGTAACGGGCTCGTAAGTAAGCATTTCACTGTGAGGTCTACACCTGTTGTATTCGACAAATACAATTTGATTCGATTTGGTATGCAACCATTTACTTTCTCACTCACTTAACACCACGTAACGCCACACTTTTCCAAACTTCAAAGACACACACCTCACCTTCCATGACAATACATCCACACATACCCACATACTGGGCCTTCTGCTGTGTTTTTATCTCCACGATGTTGATTGAGTACTTTTGTGTTCCAATTAGTTATATTTGAAGATGTATCATTTTGCTAGTTATCCTTTCTTCTAATGTCGTCTTATCCATTTATAAAATACTATAAATTGAAAATGGAATACTAATTATTTTACAACATTCCCTATCTTGAAAGGTACAGTGTAGTTGTACTTTATTTATTTAACAATTGTTTTATTTTATTGTTTTTCTCTCAATTTTTTTCTTATTACAATCCGTACCATGGCTAGTATTGGGTGTTACATTATTTGACTCCATGAGATCTTTGTAATTTTTAGAATAGCCATGTGGTAGTCTTTCTGTCTCGGAACATTTGGTTGTCAATATACAGTTTATCAACTACGAGAGCTACACACTTCCCTTTTAATCTATTCTCCTTGAAGATTGGATACAGAACTTTGCTCCGTTCTGCAATCTCCCTCGGGAACTGATCATTCATGCCTATTTTTGTGCCAGCGAGTCTTTTACCTAGGCTTTTAACCATTACTTTATCCTTACAGAAAACAAATTTGGCAATGATTGGACGCTAATATCTCTGTCCTCTGTCCAAAAACGGTGTACACGTTCGAGTTGGATTTTATCGACAGCATCGAGTGGGATTTGAAGCGCTGTAAGAAAGAATTCTTTCACTACGTTTTCGGGAACTTCTCCTTCTCTTTCTTGGACACCCGTAAGTACTAGATTTTCTCTCATAGATCTAGTCTGTATGTCTAGTAAGGCTTCTCTCAGAAGGATGTTCTCCTTGACAGAGTGTCTTAATGATTCCTCATGTCCAGCGGCGCTGCTTGTAATTATGGTCTCTGTAGGAGAAAACATGAGTGTCTGACATATCACACACGCACACATGTGCACACACACACACACACACACACACACACACACACACACACACACACACACACACACACACACACACACACACACACACACACACACACACACACACACACACACACACACACACACACACACACACATGCACACACACACACATGCACACTACACACATACTGCACACACACACATGCATAACTATATACATGCTCACACACACACATGCACACACACACACACACACACACACACACACACACACACACACACACACACACACACACACACACACACACACACACACACACACACACACACACACATGCACACACACACATATGCACACACACACATATAACTACAGTATATACATGCTCACACACACACATGCATGCACACACACACACACACACACACACACACACACACACACACACACACACACACACACACACACACACACACACACACACACACACACACACACACACACACACACACACACACACACATATGCACACACACACACACATATGCACACACACACATATGCACACACACACATATAACTATATACATGCTCACACGCACGCATGCATGCATGCACACACACACACACACACACACACACACACACACACACACACACACACACACACACACACACACACACACACACACACACACACACACACACACACACACTCATTCAAACGCATGTTATACTCTCACCTCTCGCACACTCAGTCATACACAAACCCACACACATGCATACATTTACTCACACACCAAGCACACACACATACCACACACACACACCATACACACATGCATAATTACTTTTAGCAACTATTTCCTCATTAGGACTGTCATTCAGGGTTGTGTGAATAATTCATAGTTATTGGAGAAAAGCTGGACTGAGAGGAGAGCGTGTGTCCATCTCAAGTCCCTGATGTGAGTTTTTAAGCTTACAGAAGTCACAGGGGTCTCTCTGTCAATACTGTCAGCCTAATATCTCCTGTCCATTCTCATTGACAAGGCAAACACACACAAACACACACACACAGTCATGCATACAGATACAGGGGTCCTCTGTAGCTCAGTTAGTAGAGCATGGCACTTGTATCACCAGGATAGTGGGTTCGATTTCCAGGACCACCCATACGTAAAAAATGGAAGCACCTATGTTTCTTTGGATAACAATGTCATGTATTATTATTATATTATACCATACACACACACACTCACAGACACGCTGACCCACACACAAGCACACACACACGTTGGACCTGTGACTGTGACAGGCCATTCTGTCTGCATCTCCTCTCAGAGTCAGGGGAAGGAAATGGAGAGGAATGCTAAGATCTAGGAGAAGCCAAGCATACAGATTCATTCTGGGAGGGGGAGGGGGGTGGAGGCGTACGTCTCGAACATAAACTCTTTCTTTCTTTCCTTCTCTTCTTTCTCTCCTCACCATTCTCTCTCTGTCTGCAGAGACCATGTGTGTGTCAGCCAGCCAGGCAGTAGAGCATCCCATCTGTCGCTCTCTTCCTTTTTCAACCTCTCTCTTTTTTCCCTTTCCACATCCTGGTCTTTCTCTCTCTCCTTTTTCCCTTTCCACATCCTGGTCTTTCTCTCTCTCTGCTCTCTCACTCTCTCTAACCCCGTTTTCTGTCTCTGTGAGTCCTTGTTCGCATTATTTGGGCGTTTAAAAGTTCCACATACTTCCGTCCCCAAATGTTGAGGAGGAGAGAAAGGCAGAGAGAGGGTATGAAGGTGTTCAGTTTGGATGTAAGAGGTGAGAGAA